>NC_133089.1:17956206-18192183 GCF_019914945.1 Typha latifolia
ACACCTGATATAGCAAAAGCCTTTCTTGGTAAATTGGGGTTTCAGTCCATGTTCGTAGCACAGGTGAGACAATAAGAGGGCCTTTATCTTTTATGAATCTGAATATGTTTTCAAATACTGTTATGGTTGTTTTCGCCTTTTGGTCCCCATTTTTTGACAAAAAAATATTATTCAGCAGTTTATGTGATTTATTTCTAGATTATAAAATTGATACAAAGATTCATGTAAATGCAACAAATGGATAAAAAAAATCATGTTTGCGTGTATAACATGTTGTCACTCTTTGATGCTAAGTTCAAATTCCAGAGGAAGATATCTAATATCATTATTAATAGTGATGAACAGTCTTATTTGTGGTAATTCCGAGTAGGACATTGTGGGAGTTTCTATTTCAACCATTTGAATTTTGGTTTTGTTTTCTGTAAGGGGAGAACAATTCAATGATACCTAACTTTAACCAAATCAGTATTTACATTAACTTATTTGTTTTAACTAAAGCATACTCATTATATACAGTTCTGATGAGATAATTTTCTTTTAAGTTCATGTTACGCTTATTCGTTGACACAGGAGATATTTTCTAGCTGGAGTCATAAAACTGAACATTTCCAGAGGATCCATAGGACGACTGGTATACATTTTAAGTCAATGCTCTTTTTTGATGACGAGGATAGGAATATTGAAGCAGTAAGTTGTCTATACTATTTATTCATTTTTACTCTTGTTTACATGTGAATCACCATTAAAATGAGAACTAGGAACAGAATTGAAGTGCAGTCATTTCACGAGATAGTTAATAGAATGACAGTAAAGTTCTAAATTGTGATATAGAGTCAGGCATATACATGTACATGAGCTTTTATATTTGACATACTTACCTGACTTACTAGAAAAGGTATCTTGTGCATGGAAAGAAAACAGAGATGTTAGAAAATAGGACTAATACATTATTATAATTCACTATTTAAATTAAGATTTCCTTGGACTAAGTTTAATGCAGCCCAATCTGTGCTTGTATGTTTTTTAAAAACTATAATTAAACTTATTTGTTAGTCTTCCATGAGTTAAAAGTCACATGTTTGGCACATGAATAGTAAGTTATTTTTAGATATAATAAATTATCCTCACAAAGATCAACAAAATAATGTTTGGACAATTTTTCCCTCATCTCCTTCCTTGTACTAAACTAAAAAGGTCTTGCCCTCTTCTTTCCTAAACAATCTTCTTTCCCATGGTCTAAACTTTTTATAGTTCGTACTATCTCTTCGTTCCATCTTTCTTCACATGGCTTCTAGTGGGAACAGTAATAACACCAAACTGGTCTCACTTGAAGATAGTTGAGAACTAATTGCAAAAACTCATATTTTCATCAAGTCATAGAATTCGACCCTTAGTGTTTTGTCATTATGGATCAAGAGTTATTAGGATCTCCGATCAATACTGTCTAAAGGTAGATTGATAATTTTAAAACATAATATTTATTATCTAATAAAATATAATAGTTTATTCAACTACAAAGGGGTGGAGAGGTAAGTTAGAGGATTCGATAATGAGGGATATATTTTTCAAAAGTCTAGGGGCCACTTTTACCTTTTTATAATATAAATGAGCAAAGTGATATTAGGGTAAAGTATAGAGGGTCAATATATAATTAAACTTTGTTATAATCACCCTCGAGGAAGATGTTTGTCGATCCAAGTTGTTATTTTGGATAGAATTAAACACGGAACTTTTGAAGGCAATAAAGATCAATCTAATCGTTGGAATAACTTGTGATTTGGATATGTCGTTCCTTTGGAAGTCACGAATTGATGTGGGCATCATCTTCAATTTGACCAAAATAAAATTACTTGAGTCCAATTTTGGTCTAATTATTTATTTTTAATTTAAATAATTAATTAAATTAGTCAATTGATAGATATGGTAGCCTATATGCGGGGATGTCCGCATTGAATTATTATCTAAATTGGGTTAGTCAATTTAGGTAAGACTTAATCAATTAGGATCCTATTAGGAAATAAATTCCTATTAGAATCTCAATTGATAGTTATTGCAAGCTTATATGTGGGGGATGTCCACATTGATTTATTACCTAAATTGGGTTAGTCAATTTAGGTAAAATGATCAATCAGAGTCCTATTAGGAAATAAATTCCTATTAGAATCAGCTAGAATCAAAGTTGTTAACTTATTTAAGGGTTATTGCATAAGAAACAAGGACAAGTTGGAATAAGATTTATTTGAGATCTCTCACTTTTCTCCCCTATGGTCTTCTTCTTCTCTCTCCCTTTTTTTCTCTCCCTTTCTCCTACTCTGTCTTAAGATTCTTCTCTAATCTCTTCCACTTTCTCTCTAAACATCTCTCCTTCTTCAATCTCTACTTTTTCGTTGGTTACTGCTGTTGTCCAGAAGATTCTAGTAGTGAAAGAAAACTTTTGGGTGCCCGGACATGAAGAGGAGGACTTGGTTTCAAAGTAAAAGCACTAATATTCTATTTATTAGTAAACTTAAACTCTACAGTGTTTCCTTACATCATATTTTAGGCCTTTCTACTATCAACATACTTATTTGAGAGTTGAGGAAGCTACTGCCTTATCTGAGTGGTTTTCTCTCCTTCTATTTAGTAGTGATCCTTTTAATCAATTAACTTCTTATCAGTTATTGATTACTATATTTTACTTTAGTTATTTGTTTGGGTCGATTGTTCTCCAAAACATTGCATTCATACTAGATTTGCATCACGAATCCAACATAGCTGGAATCTCATTGATTGGGTAGGTAGATCAAAAGATATTAAAAAAAAATAATGACCAAAAGTCAGGAGATTGCAGGATGAACGTGGTTGATGGAAAATTGTGTGTATAATGGCTATGGAGGATGGGGATAGCACCTTGAACAAAATGAGGGGGAGGAAGGAGCTTTCAGGTATGAATGGTCGCTGGAGTGAGAAGGGAGCTTTCAGGTCTGGATGGTTACAGGAGTGAGAAAGGAGAAGCAACAGAGGATTAACCTTGACCGTAGAAGAAAGCTTTGGATGGATACTAAGGGGGAAGAAGGATGAGGAAGAAGGTTGGTTCAAGTCTAGATGCAAAACAAAAGGTTCAATAGTTAATAATTCCAAAGTGGCTGCTATCTACATATTTGGAGGCTAATCAATCATTCAATCGTCCAAAAACCATAAATAAAACTTAATGCAAAACAACTTAATCGACTGACGTCCGAACACCCTTCAACTACGTTCAAACGACCGAAAATAGGGACTGTATGTGTGAGCGTTATGCAGGCGTTTGAACGCCTTTTGATCGACCAAAAATAATGCTCTGTATGTGCGAATGCACCAGCCAGACGTTTTTTTTATTTTTATCTAAAATAAAAATAGAAAATAATTCAGTTTGAGACGGATTGGTCATGTCTTGTATTATAATCAAGAACCGCAACAAGCTTATCTTTTAAAATTAGTTTAGGGATAGTTGCACTTTCATCCACTAAACTATTACTCATTTTCATTTTCACCTCCACTTTTTTTCCTTAAAAAGTGACCCCTTAAATTCTTAGAAATCATCAAAGTGTTCATCTGTTAGTTATCTGATACTGTAAAAATTACAATGCATCCATGTTATTGTGCGCACTCTTATCTTCATCAATAACACGATTGTCCTTATTTGAGGGGGGGGGGGTGTAAATGACATTTTGCCCTTCCCTTCAATGTCTTGTGATATTTGATCACTTCTAAGAGCTATCATTTTGCAGGGGAAAAAAGTTGGGGTGAAAGCAAAAAAGTAATAATTTAGGGTGTGAAAGCATAATTATCCCAATTGTTTGTAGTTCTCTCACCTTATTTACTCTGTCTGTTTTATGTCATTAATGTCTGTCCTAATGTCATGCTTCTCTCAGTTGTGCAGCAGTAACTTTATTCCTCTAACTTATGTAGCAGTTTTTGAACAAACTCCAAAAGTAAATAGTTAGGATCTACCTTGCAACTTAAAAAGAGGGGTGTTATCGTATCACATTTTTACCTGTCTTTTTCAGGTGTCTAAAATGGGGGTATCCAGTATCTTGGTGGATGATGGAGTAAATCTTGAGAACTTTAGGTTGGGACTAAGAAATTTTTCACTTAATTTTGCCTCACCGGACATGAAGCAAGCAGAATAATGTTATGTGGTTAAAAGTTAATAGTAAACCTGGTATTATATGTATGCATAAAGAGTTTGTGTATATTGGTAATTGTTATTATTTGCTTTTTTTTTATCAAAGTTCTCATATTTTTTCTATTCTCCTTTTACTATATGTGGCATCACCTGCTTTTTTAACCCGGGATGTCTTCTATGTGATCCAAGGCCTTTCTTTGTTAACGATTCAAACATAGTAGATGATTGAGTTGGTTGTTATTGAGTAGAGACCATTAAAGGTATGTAAGATGAAAAACCGAGAAATATAATTTTAGCTGAAATTGGTGGTGAAACTATCAGACCCTGTACTTGAGACAGTGACCAATATGGTTATGTTTTGCCTTGTCCATCGGATTTTTCTTGGAAATCTAATTATGGAGTTTGATTGCTTATCAATCAAGTTTCCGAGAAACTACGAACTTTTGCTTTTGCTGGGCATATTAGTGCCCTCCAAGCTCTCTTGGTCCGTTCTAATCCACAATCCTTTGAATTAATTTTCTATTTATTTGAGAATGATTGTGTAGATTGTTTAGTTTAATATTTAGCTTACGTTAAGTACTGCCAACTCTAAATATGTGCGAATCAATCACAACATATTACATGGGTTTTTTCATTATAAAAAAAGTTAAATGGTGTAATTTACTAATGGTGGAAAGTTTCGCATATTTGGGAACCGAACAAATGGAGTAGGAATATGTTGATGTAGAGTTACCCATTGCGTACAATATGTGAGAAAACAATCAACTATTAGTTAAGTAAACTTCTCTTAAAAAAAATAACTCCACTTTACAGTGGAAATCCGATCCTGTTTACAAATTGATCATGATCTAGGTGCTTTTGGCGGTTCCTCGTGTCTAGTTCTGCCTTTATCACTGGGCGTGTTACCGAACGACAGTTTCTGTTTTTCAGAAAAGTGTTAGAACAAGACGAACAAGGGAGGGGGAGGAGGTGAAGATGATGGGAAAAGGTCGTTAGGACTTTACAAGATGGTTATGGTAGATAACTCGTCGAAGAAGCCACGTTTCTAACTAAAATACTTGATTTACCACCGGAGAAAAGCCACACCTATCTTGGAAGGATGAAGTCATACAGGAGTTGAGTGAAGTCGTAGTTGAGAAACGGGCATCTGCAGGGTTAAACCTCCTAATAAAGTATAATGAGGAGTGCAATTATAAAGTATAATGAGGAGTGCCATTAAATTACTTATCCCTATTGTGTTCCGCTCACATGCACTTTTTCTAAAGTTTATTCCACCACCGTTCAGCTATTTAGCTGTGAGACCAGAGTTTTTGACCAAAGTAGCCTTCTTTTAAATTATATCCTACATTTAATATTAAAAGAGATCTATTCTGTTGTAACCTAAGTAAAATACTAACTTGTTAAACATTTTACTTTTGAGCCCAACGCTGATAGTATCAATATTTTTTTTTTAAGTAAAATGCTACTTTTAACAGCGTTCTTACTAAAAAAAACGATGAAAAATTTAGTGTTTTGCTAGGGAATGCAGATACACATAAAATATCAAATAATAAAATAATTTATTATTAAAAAAATTGAATTATTCAGTGTTTTAAGACGCTGTACTGAGTTTTACATGTTATAACTTTCTCATTAATAAATTATTTTGGATATATAATATGTTATTATGTAGATGAAAGAAAAATGAATTCAATGATCTTAAATAAATTTATATCATACCTCAAACGAGAAATATATAATTAAAAATATAAAAAAAATGTCTGTACTATTGTAGTCATAAAATGTATCATTAGGAAAAACATCATAGTTGCTCTAAATTTTACTTTTATTCTTTTTAATAAAACACTCAAATAGTCAGAAAAACTTTTTTGGTGTTTCCACCTAAAAGTAATACAGTCACAAGTTCAGCACTTTATTTAAAGTTACAGTGAAATAGCCTCCGTTTTAGTATTAAGTTCGTGATGAGATTTATTTAGGTAAAAAAAGTTAGAGAGCGCTAAGTTTGTCAAAAACTAGTGAGACTACGACCAACTGGCTCCACTGTCCGTGCTTCCAACTAGCGGAGTTTTGGCTTTACCCAAAACCCATTGAAGTGGGTTTCAATTATACAATCGGAGCAAAATAATCATATATATTATGATACATATTAACCAAAACAAAAGGCATAACAAAAAGGACACCAAATTCCAAGATCACCGAGGTAAATCCCATCAAATTTAAAGTGAGAAAAGCTCATTTACAAACGCTAGTAAGAGACAATCCAAGCTGGTATAGTGTACTCAAATCATACACTTGGCATAGACGTAGACAGGACTACGTATGCGAGGTACTGGAGAGCTTCCTGTATTTTGCCCAGTGCACTGGTTTGGTCTTCACGGAGATGGTAGGAAATTGCAGTAGCCTTTTCTCGTATTGACTTTTCTTGTGGAAGACATTCGTGTGCATCAGAGGAAGCATTTAGTATAGACGATAGATGGGCTTCAATTATGTCTGAAATGCCTAAAAATGCAACAAAAGATGTGGTTATATAAACAGACGAAAATGGAAGAGAACCATGGAATATTGGTAATAGATAACATAGACAAACTTCAGCTTATGCACACTACTGCATCCTATCATATTGTTAGGCAGCTCTAATCATTCTGGATCAGATTATCCATCTGTTTAAGAGAAACACAGAAGATCTGCTGTCATTATATGGCACCATGGGGTTTTATGGGACTCGCCAGACTTTGGCAGTTCCATTTTCCTTTAACTGCAATATCCTATACCACCAAATTGGGCATTGGCCATCGCCAAGCTCCAATACCTACAATTTTCAAGATGTTCAGAAAACTCAAACCTATCGTTCTGGAGTTCGTTTTCATTGACCAACGCCACTAACTCCTATTCCACACAAGGAAATGGCTATCCCTTCATGAAAGAGGAAAGTTCACCTCACAGGCTAACCGACACTTTAATTGTCCATATCCCTAAAGAAATACAGCCAAGCACTAACAAAGAATGTAATGGAGCCTAAGAATGTCATGATAATGATAAGATACCTGCAACAAAACTATTAGAGACTTCCTTTACATCCTCAGACATAGATCTGGCCTTGCATCTGATGATCTTAGCTTTCAAAACAGAGTCTTCAGGCCAATCGATCTTCCCAAAATCTCCATCTGATTCTTCACTCATTGATTTATTTGCACTGGATATGATCGACTTACCGAGCATTAGAAGTTGAGATACTGCAGAGCAACAAAGCTCTGACAATCTCTGCAGGAGAAGATTTAATTTCATCAGCAATTCATGCATATGAATTTAGTAAACACTAACTATCCCATGCACATACATGAACTCCCTCTGAGTGAATACTCTCAAGTCTATCAGTAGTTCGTTGGAGTATTTCATTTGCAGCAAGCCCCCGAAGAGAAGATGAAAACCTGCAAACAAATTTGAAAGTGGATCAAAACAGTTCCTAAATATTAGCAGTTTAGCACCCAGAAAGAGCACATAAATTTGAAGTTCATTCACCTTGATCAAGTTTCATCCAGAATAAACACAGGTAAAACTAATCAAAATGAGGCAAAAAAATCTGATGATGAGAGTACTTGTGGAAGAATATATGTAGAAAAACTACTTAACAGTACTAAAATATTGTATTCCTCACAAAACTTGTAAACAACACTACTACAATATGATTATGTAACCCTGACTACAATATAATTATGTAAATTTACAATTAAAAAAAAACAAAATTTGTTGCACATATATAGGAAGGCCAGTAGATTGACTATAATTGCCATGTGGACCTTAACAGAACATCAAGGCATCATGTGCTGTGCAAACAAATTGACATAATCATTAGAACAATGTAAATAAGGATATCCACACATGATATTAAGGAGATTCAGGACATGTATTGGTTTGTTAAATTGGAAATAAGAAGAGTAAATATAGAGCAAACCCAAAATAACATCTCTCACACAGAGTAAGATAAGAATGGAAAGCTTGCTAAATCATCAAGCAGGCAGAAAAAAACTCCACTTTGAAGTGTTCAAGAGATGAAAGTATTTTCATACTTCAAATACAAGGTCTAAGGAAACATGAAATAAACTAATTCAAATACAAGATAAGCAAGAAGTATCGTTGCTAGTGTTAGATGGATGTGTTAAAGAATTAAAACTAACATCATGATTGATATATAAAATCCTTTCATTGTGAAATTTCATGCAGAAGATGTATCAAGCACAATGAGGATAGTCAATTTAAAATTTTAAAAAACTCATTCAACTTCGGACGGCGATCAAGCCAAAAGATATATGAAGTTCAAGTTGCAAGGTAAAAAGTTCTCTGTAGTTCAAACATCTATTTGCTTCATTTTCTTATTTCTGTGTGGAATATATTCTAAAATAGAGATTATTAGGCATCATCTTGCTGAAGATCTCTCCAAAGTCCCAACGCCCATGGAGTTCATCAAACTTCATCTTGTTGAGCATCTGCCATCTCATCATTAAATCTTCTGACTCAGGTGGCTTTCCTTCCATCACTTAATAGCTGAGAAAATAATCTGTCCTCTTATTCACTTTAAATATGTCCATAAATATCAATAATATAGCGCATAACCCATCCACATGCTACAATGTGTGCCAGAGAAATTCACAAACAGCATTGTCGTGTTGAAAATCACAATACTGTTACAATTGGCCGACCATGAATACATGACAAGCAACATCTGGCACTTACGTTTGTAAAATTCAGGTAGTCATACTCAAATTACTTCTTGTTGCAGTTGACAAGTCAAATTCAGGTCACAATTATTTGAATATATAGTTCCACGAGAAGGGCATGTTGATGAGAATGTCTAGAGCAAGGCGGCCTAAATAGAAAAAGTCACCGGTGTGTTTCGTCTTGTCAGCTATAAGGTATAAAGTATAAACAACAATGCTTTAAATGATGAAAAATGAGAAAACAGCACATTTAAAAGTAGAGGTGGATGAATAATGTTACTAGAGAAGATAGCACAAGAAATGATATAAAATAGACAAGAGTTGGGACTAGCTATCATAAAAAATAGGTTACATGAGAATCAATTAAGATGATCTCGACATGTCCAATGGAGACCGCATAGTCCACCAGCCCAAAAGGATGACTTCATTCAAATAGGGCCCTTGGGGTAAGGGAAGATAAAATCTAATGTAGGAGGAATTAGTAAAAGGACAAGATAGCGCTTCATTCTCCACAAACACTTCTGAGATAAATTAGAGATAAGTAGAGGAAAAGTATCCATATAGTCAACCCCAAAAGGCTGGATGGAAGTTGTTGCGCTTGCAACATGATCCTCAAGAGAAGCCCAAAAATTTGAAGGATAATGGCACACTGTTCAATCACACTCTCCAATCTGAACTATAGCCTCCTTGTACATCTAAAGCTTCATTTAGCAGCCTCTCTCTATTGATTATTTCTAGCAGTCCCAGGGTAAGAAGAAAGAAGGGAGTTGGAATTAAAGGTAAGTATTTAGAAGACACAAGAAAGAAAGCATTTGTTGAATTATGTTTGAGATTTGATTTTCCCCTTGCTTCTCAGCCCTCACAAACATAGAAGAACTTCTCAATAAGAGGAACTCTCTAGAATTCCTAAGGATAAAATACTTATAATAAAGGAAAAATGCATTAAAAAGATCAATGAACAGATAGCAAAAGAAAGTAATCATTTGAAGAATAAGGGACAATGATAATTATCAGACTTCCTTTGGTACTGGGAATACTCCTAGGATTGTCTTTTGCACCAACATATCACAACTCTTCATCATTCATTTGATATCTATTTTTTTGTGATGTTTCATATACCACTACTTGATTTTCTTTTTCTTTTTTCCTGAAGCTTACAACAAACAGTGTGAAACTCAAAGGCGATCATGATTGACTGAGGATAGAGGGACTCAATCATGGGTAAAATTACCACAGCGCACCTCAATCTTATGTTTGTTATCTTACAATAGTAAAATAAGATCATAAGACGTGACAATAATTATTATTCATCAACCCTTGATCATTATCTCTTGACAATTTAAGACTACTTACCCTGCAGCCATATTAGCAGCCTTGCTGACACTTGAGTCACGCAAATTTTTAATCTCAATATCACCATCATTTCTTATCGTCTCAATGTTCTTTCCTTTATCCAACTCTTCTCCATTTTCCTCAACTTCATTTCCCAAATTAAAAATTCGCTGGATCTCTCTAAGTTTTGCATCATAGAAAGATTTCTGTTCAGACACTAATTTTGCTTTTCTCCTGTTAAATAGCAATGCAAAGTGACTTGATAGTGCATCTAGCTCCTGCATCTCGGAAAAAGAAGAAACTTTCAAAGTCTAGTTAACAACTTAATTCTGAAAATAATATAAAACATGCACAATGTACTGAACAAGAAACAGCATCACTGTATTACCTCGAGCTGATCAGGACCTCCATATATGTAGAAGCATCTGTCAAATGTAATTTCCTCTAACTGCTCATCTTCTGCTTGTTGATCAACCTCATCAGAGATCTTCTCGACTTCAAGACCCGTCTCAGCAATGAGTAATTCCATGGTCTCCTTCCCAACTCGCTCAAGAACTTCCATTCCCTTTGCTGTATATGATTTTCCTGTCTGTAGGGAATGAAGTAGAAAAGAAAGAATCAGCAACTAGCAATAGAGCTGGGCAGTGGGAGACAAATCTTCAACTAGAAATCATACCTCTAATAAAGATGGTGCAAGTGAAGTGGCCTTGACAGGCAGTGCACCGTACTGAATAGATTCTGCAAGGTTTGCAGCAGAATTCTCCAGTCTGAAAGTACACATTGCATCATGCGATGAGCTCATAAGTAGTAAGATATACTGATGAAGATCATGATGATGATGCAAGGACAAACAGCTCCTCTTCTCAAGAAAGGAATGCTTACAAGGCTAAAAAAGGGAACATGTAGCAATAAAGTTGCCAAGCAGTAGTATACATTCTAAAATAGTGTAAATCACATCTTCACAAAATTGGGAGCTAACACACGACTGGCCAAGTGAACTACGTCGACTTAGGGTATAAATCTTAGAAAAAGTAATTCTTGTATAATTCTGGGTCAAGCTATACCAAGAACCAACCAATCCTGACTGAATGGTAAATTTTAATATAAAGAGATGACTTCCTCAAAAAGTTGAGCTTAATAAAGTTTGTTCAGTGCCTTCAGGCAGTTCTAAGTTATTAATCTGTAAGTTTATATAAAAAATTTATGTGCAACAAAGAGGGAGAAGGGAGAAGGCTGCATACTTGTGGACCAGGTTTGAGCCTCCCTTCCAAGCACCACCAAGTGCATACCATGCTCCTGAAGCGAAGCTTTCTACTGAACTGTCAATAACCTTAAGACCCTGCATATTGAAGAAAATGGAATTTAGCAAATGAGATCAGATCCCTTATATGCGTTATGACATACCAGCATACAGAGATAATAAGCGGCACAGAAAATTAAGAAAATAACAAATATGACAAGAACTTGGAGTTAAACATCTGATAGATGAAGGAAATTCATAAAACCGAAATCACGTATAACAAATAGTGAGAAAAATGTAAGAGATAGAGATATCGGCCTAATTTCCCTGAGACGGATCTTCTATATACATGACTTGCCTGACCAAGCAGAGAATCGTCACTGGCTTTCTCCAGTTTATCAAGTGTGGACCTGCGGAGTCGTTCATTCTCGCTAACTTCACTAGCTTCCCCTTCATCTGGAGATTCGGCCGGCTCTAGCGCGTCCACTGATTTGGAATCAGTAGCGCTTTGGATCTCCGTGATGCCTTTGGCAGCATTCTTGGCAACCTCGACGGCCTGATCCCAAACGAATAGCATCAGTTGCCATACCAAGGAAAATAGAGAAGCGATAGTTCGTGGTGCACAAGAACGCAATCAACTGGTGCTGTTAGACCTAATTTACGAAAGGAAAGGATTAAATGGTCTAAAGATCTGGCGATGAGTTGGAACATACATTGCGAGAGATCTCTTCAGCGGCCTTCTGAAGATCCGAGAAGACGGAGAGAGAAGAAATTCCCCACCCTCCCCATCCTCCTCCGCCCAATTGTGGCTTCTCGTCCTCTTCTCCTTGTTTGCTTGAGGGCGTCTTCTCCTGCTTAACCTCCTCCCCCTGCTCCTCCATCGTGTCAGATTCTCTGGATGCCGACGGTCGGCCGGCCTCCTCCCAAGTCCAAATCTATCACTCCCTGCCTCGATCGGTCCGACTCGATGGAAAAAGGGCGTCCATCCTGCTGCGGAAAATACTACGCTACGCCATCCACTCTCCGACCGGATCGAATTTTGCCGATCCGACCCGCTATCCGACCGGATCGAATACGGGTTAAAATATTTTACTTGGTCCTGATTCGGATACATATTCAGGTAGCAGTTTATTAAAATATCTGGAAGGATAGCAATTTATTAAAATATTCGGTTCCATATCTGAATACGGGTATATCATATATGTATGAATTCCAAATTTAGATATCCAATATCTGAATACCTGAATACTATATAAACTAATCCAACCTAATCGAACCAGTTAAGATAAAACCCTCACCTAAGTACCACCGACCATCTTACCCTCTCAACCCTCGTCGTTCACCATCAAACTATTGCACTCTCAAAAACTCAAACATATTCTTATTTATATCCCTTACTCTTTTCAGTGATCCATCGACTCGTATGGCTCCGTCTCACTCTCTCTAACAAATTGTGATTATCATTGTGTCATGGCATTGCCAGGTATCTTTGATCCCACCATCGACAAATCGTAGCTAATTTTGGAGTAGATTGAACCCTCTGATCGCCACCATTGTTGCCAAAATACCTCCACCTTGAACTTTGCTCCTTGAGAGTCGTCACATGTCATGGAGATTTTGAGTTGATCCATTTGACATGGATACATTCCAGTTCTAGACCTAATTGTTCTCTCCATTAACACCAGCAATGCTCCCTGTACCATGAACTTTAGTGACTCCAACCATCTAACGCCATCCTCATCTCAAGTAAGCAATTTTATTTGTTCTTCATTTATATCTTATATATGCATATTAATTCTTTAAGATCTATTTTTTATGTTTAGGAGTAGTTTTAATTCAATTTGTACTTATGTTGGACTTAATAGTTCCAAGTTTCCACGAGTAGTTCCAATTTTTAATAGTAGCTCTAATTTTTAGAAGTTGTTCTTCAATTCTTCTCAAGTTCAACAATCAAATTAATGTTATTCATTTATTTTTGCAGATCGCTCAGTCAGCTTGATTGAAAATTAAAAAAATATGAAATGTCATAAAATTATGGTGGAATTGATAGTCCCTTCGAAACATTGCCTTTTTAAGTTTAACTATTGATCATTTTTTGTTATATCTAAGCATATATGTTATAAAATGTTATGAAATTATAGTGAAATTGGTTGTGTTATAATATAATTAATTATAGTGTTATCCTCTTTTTGTAGTAAATTATAGTCAATTATAGTTATCCTCTTTTTGTAGTGAGTTATAGTCAATTATAGTTATCCTCTTTTTGTTATGAATTATAGTCGATTGTGGTTATCCTATTTTTGTAGTGAATTATAGTTGATTATAGTTATCCTATTTTTGTTGTGAATTATAGTCAATTGTAGTTATCCTTTTTTTTATAGTGAATTATAGTCGATTGTAGTGTTATCATCCTTTTGTAGCGAATTGTAGTCAATTATAGTATTATCCTCTTTTTATAGTGAATTACAATATTATCCTATTTTTGTTATATTTAAGCATAAACACGGTGATCTTATGTTTTTACACTAGCCGTTTTGAAATTTATGGTTTTATATTATAGCAAACTGTAGTGTTATTATCTTTTTATTATATCTAACCACGAACATGGTGATCCTATATTTTTGCAATAGATGCAAGTTTATTATATTTTAGAATGGGTGGTCTTATGTTGTTGTAGCGAATTATAGTTTTATTATCTAAATGATCTTATATATAAACGCTAAGTAATAGATTTATATTTATATCCGTTTGCATTCTTATTCGATAAAGATTCAATATCGTATTCGTATATTTTTAATATTCAATTCATATTCGAAAAATATTCATATCTCTTTACTTATGATATAATTTTATATTTTATTACCCGTTAAATTTATATATTCATTTAGTTGTGATATAATTTTATATTTTATTATCTGTCAAATATCTATATTCCTATCATAAAAATATGAATCTAAATATAGTTTGAAGACTCTCTGATCCGGCTCTCACCCGTTAGACAAAAAATAAAAAATATACAGGTTGAAGAATGGAGGAATGGGCTTATCATGTCACGTGTTTACTCACGTTAGTCGCCCTCTGGGCTCTGGGTAGGGTTTGAAACCCTGTGGATTCGGTCATTCGGGTTCGGCGCCACATCGCTGCCCGCTCTCCCCTATAGTCGATCAGCTTTCGATTGCCCACGGTGACGGTCTCTTCGTAGAGACCATGGGAGCGGAACACCCGCAAGAGATGGAGGAGGAAAAGGGAGGACAAATAGTAGATGAGGCGAGAGAAGTGGAGAAAGAATCCGGTGTTGTTGAGCCATGGCCCCTGCTCAGATTCGATTTCCCTCCTCGCAGGTTGTACCATTTCAGCCGCCAATTCAGGACGAAGACCAGAACCTCTAACCCTAGCGACAACAATAACTTCCTCAAAGGTGTCAAGTGGTCCCCTGACGGCTCCTGCTTCCTCACCAGCTCCGACGACAATACCCTCCGCTTGTTCTGCCTGTAAGTGTAAGCCCTCTTCCACCATTTGCATTCGCCAACCGAGATTGCCGCTTTCCTACACTTACTCGTATGTATCCGTCACTCTCGGTCTTCTTTCTACCAAAAGCAGCCCAGAGACTGCCTGCCATGTGGAGCGCGATGCAGCTGTAGATGGGGAAGGTACGGTGCGGCGTTTTATTTCGCTTCCGCTGCTAGTAGACTACGAAAACTAAAATTGTAGCTGATGCATTATTCGACCTTGCAGATTCCTATGTCGCGAATCTTATCGTGAGTGAGGCTGAGCCAGTTTACGACTTCTGCTGGTACCCTTACATGTCTGTATCAGGTTGTTCATCTTTTTCATAGAGGAAGAGAAAAAAAAAAAATTAAGAACCTGAATATAATGTGATTCCAGTTTCCCATCAGTGCTAGATAAAAGTTGACGAATGATGACGTTCCTTGCTGTTTTGTAGATCCAACCACCTGCGTTTTTGCAAGCACTACTCGTGACCATCCTATTCATCTGTGGGATGCTGTTACTGGTCAGGTGTGTGAAAACTTCATAGTAGGAATGTCATATTTCTAGTCTTCTCCTTCTTTCGGTTGAATAAGCTATTGATATTCCGCAATGATAATTGCAGCTTCGTTGCACCTACAGGGCCTATGATGCCATGGATGAGATAACAGCTGCGCTTTCAGTCTCTTTCAACTCCTCTGGAACCAAGTAGAAGAGATTTACTTCCCTTTGCTCACACTTTGTCATTTTCTTTCTCCATCTTTCTTTGCTGCTCTAAGTTGATGCAACTTGTAGGGGGAATCTAAGTCTGTATCCAACAAATCTAAGATATGGAAGCTGGATATATCAGAAAATATCTAGCATATTTTAAACCTAGTATATAAAATAGTAGCGGGGTAGACAAAATCTTTAATGCATGTCTAAATGCATGGTGTTTAAGTATATTCTTTTCTATTAAAATGGCAGATATGTTCTTTTATAGGCTTTTTGCTGGATATAACAAATCTATACGGATCTTTGATGTACATCGCCCTGGTCGAGATTTTGAACAGTATTCTCTTCTCAAAGGCAATGATGGGCCATCAGGTACTTTTTACATAAGCTGGTGTAGTACTTTAAAGTAAGAAGGATATAAGATGTCGAACTTTGGATTCTCATAGATGTAACATTGGAAGATCCTTAGCATGATTTTTAAACAGGTTGATTGAATGTGCTGCAAATGTTCTAATGGTTACCTCTTACCGCAGATGCATATATTCAATATCTATCTCTGTGGGTCCCTTGAATACTGAACATATATCTTAGTTTTATGTGAGAACGCCAAAGAGTGAAAGACATCCTAGTATGCCTATACAGTCTGTGAATTGGGTCTTTCATTTATTTGATATTGAATTTGGGTTACTTGGGATACATGATTATTCATGCTAAGCAGATCTAGAGCAAACTTTGTACTTCATGCATCTGTCTCTTTATCTATTTTGGCAGTGATTCCTCTGAACTTATCTTCTGTTCAGCATTGGCAGTATGCTAGTTTGTTAAAATGAAATTGATTCAAAATTATTTTGACATAGGTATAGTATCTTCAATCTCCTTCAGTCCTACTCACTGTGGGATGCTTGCTGTTGGTTCATATAGCCAGACTACTGCAGTGTATGCAGAGGCTAATATGGAGCCTTTGTATGTTTTACATGGACAAGCAGGTGGTGTTACACAGGTTATAAGTCCATTCTTGTATTTGAGTTACATCCATGAAAAATATGAAGCTAAGATGATTGAAACTAGTTATCATCCTCAGGTCCTATTCTCAAAAGATGGTACCTGTTTATATACTGGAGGAAGAAAGGTAATCTGAGGACTTAGGGTTTCCAATTATCTGTTTACTTGATTTTTGCCAACATGCTTATAATTCTTTACTTAATTTTGCATGTTGACCTCAGGTTTGCATCTGTCCTCTACTTGATATTTGATTTTCTTCAACATGTGCAAGCTGTTTCCTATTTGACGTTGTTATCAGCTAATATTTATTGATGCTAGTTTGAAACGTCAATGGAAATATGGAACTTGTCAAGAATGATGCTACTTGAACAATCTTTAGAAAATGAGTTCTTCTTTGGTTGTTCAGATTTACTTTGCAATTGAAACACCTGCTGCTTGAAGTGGGAGTGGCATGTTCATTATGCAGGCAAATGCAATCTTACCAAAAGAAAAATCTTTTTATGTTGGGTCAGACTGTAATTGGTGTGGCATATAATGGCTTGATGGAATCAATATATATGGATAGGCAGGTTGACAAGGGAGTCTAAATATGATGCTGCAAGATATTGGAGGAAATTTGGAGTGTTCAAAAAGTTCTCATCAAGAACTTAGAAATATGATGGTCCATCATATGGTTCTCTTTCATGCTCTAATATCCCATTAAAAGGTCAGCATTGATGTGCTGACTTTAGCAAGAGAAACTACTGATGGTTATGAAGAATAAGTGGTCTATGATAGAGCTTAGATGGAGTTTGAATATATGTAGAGACATGTATTTGTGCTTATGTATTCCTACTAGAGGTGAAAATGGGTTGGGTTGAATTAACTTCGACTTGATCCGGATTGGAGTTGGGTAAAAATTCCTACCCGATTCGGATTCAGATATAGGTAGGATTTTTGTAAATAAACTGAATACGAATTCGGATAAGGGTAAAAAACTTGGATATATGTTAGATATAATTTTTCGGATACAAATATTGGCTATCGTTTACCCACATATTAATTTACAGTTTTAAATTTGCTTATTTTAATAGTAAATATTGATATGATTATTGATAATGTGTTCTATATTATTTGTAGAGATTGATTTTGCAAGATTTATATATATTTGACATGCAAAAAAAATATTTATTTTTAAACTCTTAATACTTTGTAATAATTGTCTCCAAAAGATAGGCCATAATTCATTTAAAATTTTAGCCACATTTGTTTAATATCCGATCTTATATCCAAAAATTATCTGTATCTGTATAGCTCAGATATGATTTTAAATTTTGTTATTGTTCAATATCCATATCCGGACCCTAAATATGGATTCGGATGTGGGTTAAGCAACTATTCGATCTGTATTCAATCCGTTTTCACTCCTAATTCCTACTCCACAAAATTAACATAGCTCATGGATAAGACCTTCCAACAGTTAGAACCTTGATTACCTTGTTTATTTGATTAGATAATTTGACAGTTTTGTGAAAATTCTTAGGTTTATACTGACAAGAGTTGATTTGCTACTTAGGTGGATTTCTTACAGTAATCAGGATATCTCAGATAGAAGGCTGATTTTGTTTTTCATATGATTCTTAGGATCCATACATACTTTGTTGGGATATTCGCAACACTGTGGACATTGTCTACAAGTAAGTTTCACAGTAAAATGTTGGTTTCCTCACTTGTTACTGAATTCATCTTTAGTTATTATTTATTCAATTACCTCATCAACTTTTTCTTCACAACAAATTTATTCTTAAATGGCATCAAATATGTATTCCTGTTTCACAAACATCTTTCTTCTACATTTGTGTAATGCAAACTGTGTGTTTAGCTGGGTTAATAACTTAATATCCTTCCAAGGTAATTGAGGCCTCATTTTTTCTTACCAAATTCAACTCCTAGGCATCTTGTATCCACTGATCTAAATTGAAAGACTCTACATGTATAATGAGCTAGTATTGTTTTTGGGTCCAATTCATTCATGTTAATTCAATTTGGGAAACTTATATTTGAGGTCTGTTCATTAGTCAAGGTTTATAATTTATGCCTAAAATTCACACGGTGAGGTCATCTGTATTTGTTTCACTGAGCAATTTCAAGGTTGTCAGAGCAAGGACGTAAGAAGAGGAACCCCCTAACAGCCAAGGCACTGGAAAAGGCATGAAGGCACACTAGCAATGATTTAAAGTGCAAAATTTTAACAGATTTTGAAGCAATTCCATATTAAATAATTTTGGTGTTACTTTTGCTTTAATTATAAGCACTTATTGCATAATGTAAGCCAAAGGCCTGATTGCAGGAAAGTGGAGACATTCATCTGTTGTTAAAGTTAAACTAATTGATCTATTATTGGTAGATTTGAAACTACTACCTTCTTTTCACAAGATCAAAACAGAGCTGTCTTAAATTTTCACTTTTCAGTGATACTTCTATTTCTTATGTACTGTCTACTGTCATCAGGATCTATGGAGTAATATCTTGCTTGTTTAATTTTACTTTTAAGCATACTAATATTTTTTATTCATAATTATGAGAACTGGACACGGCAAAATATTGACCCGGTTATAGGTTGGGTCATTAGGTAATTGATTCAACCAGTAGGTCACTCAATCTAGCTTCTAGTTTATCTAGAAATATTTTAAAATTTAAATATTTAAATAATTGAACATTAAGTATTTTTAGGTAATTTTGGAAAAATGAGCAACCCAATTAGGTTGCAAAAATTTGTCAGTGTTGCACGGTTCACTAGCTGAACCTATGGGTTGGCTGGTTATCAATGGGTTAACTGCTTTTTCGGTCTAGTCTAACTGCCCGGTTCAATTCGGTTCTAGTAACTATGTATTTGTCTAATCATTTTTACTCATTCTTTTTTCTTAGATCAATATCCTAAAGAATATTTTTATGGATCCTGTGATTAGGTTATACAGATCATCTGAAAATACAAATCAGAGAATAGCATTTGATATTGAGCCTTATGGGAGACACCTTGCTACTGGCGGACAGGTACTCCCGATCTTTTCCTGGTTAGGGTTTAGGGTTTTGCTATTCTCGCAGATTGCTTTTATTTAGCTAACAAATACTCTGAGACTGTTATCACATGATGGCAGGACGGTCTTGTCCATGTTTATGACCTACAAAGTGGGCAATGGATAACAGCCTTCCAAGCTGCATCTGGTACTTTCACGGCACATTGTTTTTGTTGCCTAGCCAAGCAGAATCTTCTTTTCTTACATTCCATTTAAATCTAATTTCTTTTTATTCTTAGATACCATAAATGGATTCTCTTTTCATCCCTCTCTTCCTTTGGCTGCATCCTCATCTGGACACCGCAGATTCGGAATTGTAGACAATTTTGAGGAGAATTTATCTTTCCATGGTAAAACAAATTGTTATTGTCTTGTATGCAGTATTAATTAAAATCTCCTTTGCATCATTGTGCTTATTAATTTTGTTACTTTCGTATGTAGCATGGTAATTTTCTATATCCTGTAGGCTACATCCATTTCTCTTATTTCCCTCGTACTCATAAGGACAAATATGCTTTATTTTTTAGTTCATTTTCCTCCATTTGGAAGATTTTTATAGATGTCACTTTGCTTGTAGTACTTTGTATTATATATTTATAGTTTATCACAGTGTATTGAATGACGGAAAAGGCGGCCGCCTTGCTTAGCCGAAATGCGTCGGTGAATGGCGGGGGGATGCCTTGGAGGGGTCAGGCGGCCCCGAGAAGGCGTGCTGGCACTTCGGCTCACCCATAATTTAAGCGGATAATTTAGTAGGTTGAGTTTTTTTAGTAGATCAGATTTTTCAGCAGATCGAGTTTAATAACTAAGCTATATATAAAAAGCCCAACACAATCACTCTCTCTCGCTCACTGCTAACTCTCTCTCTCAATAGCACAACGACGAACCCTAAAAAGATTTGTTCCACGGCTGACGATAGTGAAGGCGACCACCAGTTTCTCGCACAGCGAAGTTGAGAGTGGCTGGCAGCAGCAATGCGGTGATCTCTTGCAGTCTCTCTCCCACAACGGACGGTTCTCCACTGCTTCTCTCTCTCACTTCCTTTCACTCTCTTTCAAGTCTCTCTCACTTTTTGTTTACAAAGGTAAAACACTGCAATGAAATGAAGAACAAAAAAAGGAGTGAATTATAGATTTATATAAATGTCTCAAATATTTAACTTTAGGAAGAGATGTATTGAATACAATGCATATAGTAACGTTTTTCTTGTATAAGAGGTTTGTATAGAATTATTTCAAGTGGAAGAAGAGGGAGCAAATAAGGTGAGAAAGGAGTGAGAGATAGAAGAGGCAAAAGAAGAGTATAATAATATTTTTTATCATATGAGATAAAAAAGAAAATTAAGAAGAAAAGTACGATAACACTTCTCTCTTTATACTGTCTCATCAGTATTTTAATGAGGCATCAAGTAGCTGAAGAGTAAATATAGAAGACAAAAAAAGAAAAAATGCCTAACTGAGAGGAAAAGCAAAACAAAATTATGTGTTTCTCATGCAAATAACCCAAGTTTCACATGATCTTTAATTTTTAAATTTTATGTTAATTTTTTTAGACCACTTAAGCAAGTACCCCTTCTGAGAAGTTATTATATTTGCATAGTATTGTCCTTGTATCTCATGATATTTTTTAATACTAAAAATGAGTGACATATCTAGTGAAGACGGGTCTAATGATCTTTTGCACTAATCATCTAGCTAAGTAAATTAAGAATTCAATCATGGCTATATATAAAATTTGTTAATCTTTGACATTTGTGTGTGACTATGTTAATTTCATAATCTTTGATAATATCCTTCAACATAAAATTAAGACATTGTGCAACATATAGCGTCTAATATAAATGATATTTCTTCATCATAAGTAATTGTCCAGTAGCATGATACAACTAGAGTTGGATCAAGTTATATCGGAAGAAATATATTTACTTGAGAAATAAGGCTTTTTGTCGGGGGGCGTTCGAACGCCAAGGACTTGTGTTTGAATGCACCATTTGAACACTTGCATGCGTGCACAAAGACAAAGTACGGGATTTGTGCGTTCGAACGACCTCGGGCCCGTTCGAACGCTTGCACGCATTCGCAAAGACAAAGAATGAAATTTGCGTGTTCAAACGCGTTTCGGCTAGATCGCTTGATTTTTAGGGATTTATTTTTATTGTTTGGGTCAAAAGGGTCCTGTGGAGTGCACTCTAGTTGGGTTATGTTATGAATGAACCTTCTTTCTCTCTATCTCCCTTCCTATCTCTTCCTCCTCGTGCCCTAACTTCACGTCGACCCCTAGCCGATATTAGTTAGATCCTTCCCTCGTCTGTCGCTGCCCTACTTTTTCTAGAAGTGACCCCCTTCTCCCCTCTCATTCAATCTCTTCTCTAATCGCATGTATTCCTATCACTATATTCATTCGAATTTGATTCCTTCCATCACCATTAAAGAACTTTCTTCAATCCAAATACCTAGTCTAAACCTCTCTTTAGTCTAATTCGTAACATAGCATTATAATTTGCCTTATTATTAGTAACCATTTTGAATTATTCTTTCTTTTTTACTTATTTCTTCTATCTATCAACCAAAAAATTTAATCTGTAATTTTGAAATGAGCAACAACACTAATAGATTTCAAAAAAATTATTCACATGCTCGAGTACACTAATAAATTAATTATAATTCTTCCATTCGGTGTAGTCCACTAATTACACATCAGTTTATAATTAAATTTATGACTACTTTTTAAATATTTCAATGTAAGTGTGAAGCTTATTTATTTCTGACTCAAAATATTTAGTAGCAATATCATTTGAACTAAGAGATAGAATGATAGGCCATACTTATTATATATTATCGATAATAGTGTAATAATAAAGACTATTAGCCATGGATCCCAAAATTGGCTGATCCCGAGTTGGATTAGCCGATCCGTCTCGGTTGAATCGGTTGAAACTCGACCATATTGGCTGAAAACAACAATATCGGTTGAAATTAATTTTTTTTTAAATTCAGATTGAACTTAAAATGTATCTAACCTAGGAGACAATAGTAATTAATGTCATCAACTGTCTTCTTTTTAAAGTTTTAGTTTTTACCCTCTATCTCTCACACACACTCTCCTTTCACTTACACTTCACTGAGCTAATTCGGCGGTCGATCTGGTGAGCCCCTCAGGCTAGTCCACACTTTGATGAACTTGGTTGAGTTTTTTTTTTTCTCATTTCTCTTTTCCATCTTTCTCACTCACTTTTTAACTCATCTTTTCTTACTACTACAAAACAATAGTGTAGAGAGATCTCTCTCTTTATATTTTTCTACAATAATATTTTACGAGTATAAAAATTTATCTAATTCAAATCAAAATTTATTATAATTTTGAGTGAGTTTTTTTGTTAGTTTGTAGGCTTCATATATGACTACTTTTTATTTTCTTATTTTTCTATTATTTTTTATAACTTTTTTATAAATTTCTCTGTATTTTAAATAATATTTAGAATTTTACGTAATTAAAAATAGTCTGATCCGATATGAGTGGCCGATACAGCCGTTACAGCCGATACATATCGTTTATTCTAACGATCGATCCCGATTCCCATACTGTGTTTCGGAACCTTGCTATTAGCTACATTGAAAATAATATTGTTTGGAAAAAAAAATAGATAAAACCCTATCAATGTGCTAATTTGTATTTTTTTTATCCCTTGGAGAGTTATTTGTGTACGGGCCTGTTTCTAATAACAGAGAGAGAGGCTAGAGAGCAGAAGAAAGAAATTGAGACGGAGAGTTGTTGCAATAACAGAGATGGAGAGAGAGAGGAAGAGAGCAGAGGAAAGATATAGAGAGGGAGAGGCTAGAGAGAGAATAGAAAGATGGCTTGTCGGAAGTCGGAGGAGAGAGGAAACGAAAAAACATATCCTTGGTCATTGTGTTTCAGTCAAGAGGACGTCAAGATTTCTCCGATCTGCATCGAGTGGCCGCTGGAGGAGAGAGAGAGAGAGAGAGAGAGAGTTTTTTCTCTCACTAGGCTTGAGGACACTAATTATTTGATGCCCCTAGTTCAGATACCCAATTGATAAAAGCGGACCCGTATCGGGCTGGATCGACCGATCCGGCCGATACCATGCTAATACTAGTTGCATGACCGGTTTCGACCAATGATGATCCCAATCTGTTTCGAACAATCAGATTCGGAATTGATCTAACTTGGATCCTTGGTCTGGCTCTCTAACTCTGAAACTACCTTTCTATCCCATCCTCCTCTTGGTTCAGCAAATTTTGTATCCAATCTTCATTTGGGCCCAACAAATTTTGTATCCAATCTTCATTTGGGCCCAATGGTCAACCTAAACTGGATTGTAAGGGAAAATCTTTATCTTTGGAGCTCTCAAGACGAGATATATATTAATTGTTACGAAGTGGAGACCTAATCAGACTTGAACTTATCAAAGTTGTTATGTTGATTCTTAGAGGCTTCAGGAATAATTTGGGAATCCTAATCTAATTACAATTTTTTATTGGAGGCTTTCATATTAGTGTTACTTTTCATTATAGATTGTCTTTAGGAAATGAATATGTTTTATATGGTTTGTCCTAATATTCTCATATCCTCCCTCTATGATAGCTTATAAATATGAGGGAAGGAGAGAGTGTTCAGACATCATCACACAACTTAGAACACACAGCTTAATACCACAAAAGCTTGTGAGAGATCTTATAGAGGCTAGGGTGTAAATACATAGACGTGTGAGTCTTGTAGAGAGAGAAGAGAGAATGAGTTTTTAGGTTAGGTTATAAGTGATTTCTCTCTTATATATTTAATTATTGTGATCTACATAGTGAAACCGGCGGCTGGATCACTGTGGACGTAGCTCTTGTTGAGTGAACCACGAAAAAATCTCATCGCTTGTGTGATTGTTTTTGTACTTTCGCCGTATTCCATTCACCTAGATTCCGATGGTATTCCCAACAATTACTGATACATGGATTCACTTCATTCAAGAAAACAAACCTGTTGCAGAAGAAATAACTATATTTTATAAAGCCACTCATCTGTGAGCTTTTCAGATGGAGGGAAATGTTCCATTGACTGGGAAGTGATTGTTAAGATGGGATATTACGAAACTTGAGCAGCAGTCCCTATATTGTATTACACAGTTCTGTATGATACCAGCATGTAGACCACTATTTTTTTGAAAGCTAGTGCATATAGTATTGGTTTGGCGTAATTTTTTGATAATGATGGCAATGTGTTGGATTTTAATAATTTCTGCCGTTACATCTGTATTATATCTGATTTCTAATACCTGCCATTTTATCCTATAATCAATCTGTTGTGTTCTGCTTGGTAGGTGATGAGAATTGTGCTTCTGTTTGGATGTTCCCTTATTCCCTAGAAGTTGAGAACGCAGCAACCAGCAATTTCGAAGCATAGGATAACAAGTAGAATTATTACATCATCTTGGTGGAGCCGAAGAACATCATTGAGCATCTAGTTTCATTTGCCATGTGATTTCATGCGTAGTGTAAACAAGCCTCATTTTACAAGTGGATGATATCTTGCTCGACCAGTTTATTCCTTGTTGGTTCCTGGAAGTTGCATGACTGGGAAGGTAAAATAGGCTGTTCACCATGGACGATGATTTTCTTGCTTTAGTAGACGTGGTCATGAGAACCGCTATGCATGGAGATAATATCTTAGACACTGAACTCGGCATGCAAGCAGGATGTTAATCCATTGTTGCAAGTAGCGTCTGCAAGTTTTTTGGGTGAGAAAGCTCCAATTTAGTTTCTTTGAACTCATAAGCTAGGGACTTTTGCAATTTAATTATATTTACTTTTTATTTGAGCATATAAATTAAGAGATTTTTGTAATTTAATTATATTTAATTTTTTGATTGAGCATATAACTAAGTGCATATATTTTTTATAATAAATACATATTTATTATATTAGAATACATATAATTTATATTTGCAAAAACTCACATTAAAATTTATTATTACAAATTGAAAAATTAAATGCAATTCAATTATAGAAGCCCCATGTGCAGAACATCGGTTTTTCCAAATTTATTATTGCAAAATCCTTTGTGGTTGGTTTCTCGAAAAATAACTTCGTATTTATGCTGAAGCCTGTTGGGCTTCTAAAAGCTGCGGCCTAGCCAAATTTGTTCCGGCCTGTCCCAAAGAGATGTCCACAGCAAGTAAATTTTTAGACATGCGAACATGTATCCCAACAAGAATACGATTAGTTTATTAAACAGGTTGACCATTTATTAAATGGATCATAAATGAATTATCGGGTAATAATTTGTTTAAATTTATATAAATTATTTGAGTTATAAATAAGTTTATTTTTGAGTTATAAATAGAATTATTCATGTTACAAATGGGTTAGTTAAGTGATAAATGTATGTTAGGTATTAAAACTGGTTAAGCTAATAAACGTAAATATGATTTTTGTAATAATCAGATTAAGCGGGTAACTCATTTATGATATGAATTCGATTATATTAAACTCAAATTTGTTTAAAATAGGGGTGGTAAATCTCAACACAATAACCCTCGGATTTAGCCCGTTTAATAAATAAACAAAGATAATGGGGTAAAATTACTAGCCAGTGTAATAAACTGGTAAAAATAAGAATTGAGTTATGTTCGTGTCGCCAAATACAACTCGTTTTATTAATCGTGTCATATTTTGTGTTAGAATGATGTTGATCCGACCTAAACTCACTTAACATGACTCGATTGCCACCCCTAGTTTAAAGCCTTTGGATTTGTGTTAGATTATCATATCAAATTAAAATTCGTCTAGTAATTATGGGTGGCAATCGGATTTCGTTAGTGCGATCTGGATTAGGTTAGGTGAAGATAATGTTGACACCAATACGATATATATTTATTAAGCAGGTTAAACCGTAGATAGCAAATATCTACGGTGACATATTCAATTGAACTCTGCAGGTTTTGCGGTGAAGGTAATGCTGACACCAATACGATATATATTTATTAAGCAGGTTAAACCGTAGATAGCAAATATCTACGGTGGCATATTCAATTGAACCCTATAGGTTTTGCTATGAAGATAATGCTGACACCAATACGATTTATATTTATTAAGCAAGTTAAACCGTAGATAGCAAATATCTACGGTGGCATATTCAATTGAACTCTGCAGATTTTGCTGTGAAGATAATGCTGACACCAATACGATATATATTTATTAAGCAGGTTAAACCCTAGATAGCAAATATCTAGGGTGACATATTCAATTGAACTCTACAGGTTTTGCTGTGATAGTGAGGATTTTGTTATTTCGCAGCTGTCACCTTTGTGAAGTAACTCAAGTATTCACAACAGAGATTTGTGAAGGGAACGAAGTGCTTTTCTTTTTCCTCTCTCACCTGGACAAAACTGTACAAAATAGGTAGGCTCTGGCCAAAGCAACCTGGACTTGAAGTCATTTGATGGGCCAACTGTAATCTAATTTTACTCCATTTAGTTACGTCGGACGCTCTGTGTTGGCCCTAACTGCCCTGCCCGAGGCGAGAAACAAATCGAACCTCAATAATGTAGGTTAGGTTGGGTCGCTTGGCCTCGCAGACCTCACTTCAGCAGCCACCAGAGATACAGATAGCGTCTGGTTTTGTCTTCCTCGGCATTTATGGGGTATTGGGGGTGTAGAGCTGAGTTAACTATTGGATGGATTTGATTGCATAAATCCTTATGCCTTCCCATCACATCCCTTTGCTCCCGCATCCCGCCTAAAAGTATGTCCAAGAAACCGAGTGATTGCGGAAAGAGGAGGATAGAACGAATGTGCGACGAGTAGTACGCCCAACAAATTTCCAATTCGGCATCGGAGGAGCTCCGAGCATGTCGGAAAACGTAGTGGTGGTAGCGGTGAGGGCAGAGAGGGAGATCTCCAAGACGGCGCTTGCTTGGGCTCTCACCCACATAGTACGTCCTGGCGATCTCGTCACCCTTCTCGCCGTCTTGGCCGACCAAGATGGCCCGAGAGGTACTTGCCGTCGTCTTTTATTCCCTAATTAGTTGCTCTGTTTCTCGCTACATTAGCAAAATTACAACAAAAAAAAATTTATTTTCTTTTGAACCAAAAAAAAAGGGTGGCGGCGGAAATTGCTGTGGGGATTTCCGAAGTTCGGCGGAGAATGTGGGAGCCATCGCAGGGATAACTGTCAGATCTCAGCCTCTTGCTCTCAAATGGCGCTGCAAATTGATGGCCATAATGAGGTATCAATCTTTTGACTCATGCGTCACGACATTACTTCTTCTTGTTTCCCTATTCCACCAAATTCATTACTGGTCGAGTATTCAATTTGAGAGATGGTTGCGATAGACAATGCAATGGGAGACGTGTTAAGAAACAGGGAAAAAAAATGCTTTACCAGGAAAGCAAACCGCACAAAGCTTTTTTCTAAAATTCTTTGCTCTTCTTCTTCTATCTGAATCTCCTAAATCTCTGCGCTTGTCTCTGATCGAAGTGATAAGTGTCTAAGAAGAGAATTAAAAAAAAAAAAAAGAGGTTATGGAAAAAGAGTTTGTGACCGTACTTGCCCTCTCAAAAATTTATTTTATGTCTTAGTATAATCTAAAATTTAAATACGAGACTATATTGTTTGGAAAACGCGATTTATATAGAATTTTTAAATTTTTCAAAAAAGTTCGTAAAGTTTTAGGAAATTTTTTTATATAAGTTATTTTTTGATTTAATAACTTTTAAATATAAGTCAAGGATCAACATCTTATATAAATTCTTTTTTTTTTCAAATTTAATATTTTTTTAAAAAAATTTAAAATTTTTTTTATAAATTGTGGATTCAGTCAATAATTTTTATTTTTGAAAATCAATGATTGAGCAGCAATTTTTAAATACACTTCGTCTTAATACTTTTATTTATAAACAAATAAAACATGTAAAAAAAATTGGGAGTAGAATTAAAATATTTAAAAACTCAGGCTAATTTTGGCAGGTAAATGTGAGGATAAAGGTTGTGGGCTCGGAGGCGGGTTCTACTTCTTCTTCCACCACCAACAGCAGATGGTCGGTGGTGGCTGCGGAAGCGAAGAGAGTTGGAGCCAACTGGATCGTACTTGACAGGCCAGTAGTCCTCAAACTTCATTTCTTAATTTCCTAGTTTTTTCGTTGAGAAATACGAAGAAAGGTGAATGCTAGTTTAAAAGACAGAGTGATCAAACTTCGAAGTCTTCTTCCTTCATTCACCAGTTCACCTCTATTCCCCCTTGACTAGCCAGTCACTGTCCTGAGCAATTAATGTTCACAATCATCCACATGCACATGAGACAACTCTGCAATATACCCGAGTTTGGAGCTGGTCATTTCATGTTCCACATGGAACCAACTACCTCTCTCTCTCTCTCTCTCTCTCTCTCTCTTAAGTTAAAGCCGATTCATTGGTACCAGTCGATCATAGACCACAGGAAATGACATAAATAAGCATGTGCAACGTCCTGGCCAATCTTCCCATATTGAAAATCTGCAATTTTCCGTCAACGCTTGTTCGTCCAGTTTTCGCTGCATGAGTCTCTTAATTCGAAGAAGGTTGCTTATTTGCTACTAGCGTCCACTTGTAGGAACAGGGTAGATGGCAGAAGTATCTTGTTCCTGCTAAACTCTTAATTAATCATGGACAAGGTAGATGAATATTACTGGACTTCTCTATGTTGTGCATTCGTGATGATGTATGATAAGACTCATGGAAGTGTCTCAAGGATTAATATGTTTGATGATTATTCTTTTGCTTTCTATTAAATGAAAAATAAGGGAGGGAATTGAAACAGCCAGACATGGTTGTCCAAATGATCAGTTGGCCTGATCACAATAATAATTCCATCCACTATTTTGTCCCCCCCTATTGATGGTCCTAGCTCCATACTGTGTGCCATCAAAGTAGCTAGTCTAGTTCTTTGTTTATAATACTCTTTCGATTGGAATAGATGCACATGGGACTACTCAACTGGATACGAACCACTTGCACTAACCGAACCTTCTTACCGAATGCACTAGGGACCCATGCTCATAGAAGTTCCATACACGGACACAGTCATTCCGTAAAGTAAGGCTTTAATTACGGGTCCGAGGCCGAGCTCAGTTGCAAAATTAATGGGGATGGTTAGTGGTTACTGTAGACATTGCTCACGGAACTTGGTCCACTTTAGCGATGTCCCCCGCAATTATTAGCTCGATGTCGGACCGGGAGGATCCTTGGGATGCACAGCCAGCTATTCCCCGGTCCAACTTGCCCTGTAATGGCCTAAATACGTGCGATCAGCCAGCCAGCCATTATTATCTTGAGCAGTCATGCAGTACTCGTCGTTGGACCTTGCATGTAAACGCCAACCAAAATTGCCGCATTATTGGCCCCGCCCTCATCCTGGCCCCCATACTGCCTTCCAAAAGGATCTTCTGGTGGAGAACAGAAACAAATTGCACGCAGCACTTTTTCCTTGACATGTGATTGATCCAGATGCAAAAATATAATCCCTCTTTGTACGTTCTAGCAATGATTACTTACAGATGGTGAAAATTGGCCACATATTACCCATCCAACATGCAGCTTTGATATTCCAACTTAGCCGGATTGTCATGTCAGTCAGTATGGGTGGTTTTAAACCATTGAATTTGTAAAACACATGAATGTCCAAATTCAAGTATAACAAGTATGGAATTTTTATGCACTTTTTATGACCTAATGTATCTCTTTGACATTTATCTTGAAAGATTTTGTTCCTAACTTCGCAGAAAGTTAAAGCAAGAGGAGAAACATTGTATGGAGGAGCTACAATGCAGCATTGTTGTGATGAAAGGATCCTGCGCTAAAGTGCTCAGACTGAACTTAGGAGGGGGGAATCATAAAGCATTCCCTCCATCATACTCTTCCCCGTGCTCCAGGGAAAGGTTTCCAGACAATAGAACCAAGAAATTGGTATCCGCAAGTAGTAGCACCGATAATGCAAATGCGTCATGTGATAGAGAAGCCAGATCTGTGCAATTGAATTCCATGTTGCGAGGTGGAGCTTCTTCCATAGTTGTCCGTGAACAGAATCCTCTTTTTGAAAGATTTAACTACAGAAAGCTGAGCTCTATTGAAGACGTCGGTTCTAATGGGACACCTACACCAGGCTCGGGTAGCAGCCGCGGGAGAGCAAGCCCTCTTTCTAACCATCTTGATTTGGAGCTTCTTCACGATGGCGGTAAGTTTTTATATGTCCAATGATCGACTGAGACATAAGTAGTACTGAGTTCCCATGTGCATGCTGAATATTCTTTCACTAGCTTTTCGGCTCACCCTAGCTTACTCTGAAAAGAACACCTACAGTGGATTTCAACTCTACCACTCTGTATTTTATTAGCAGACATTGGGTTTCAACTCTACTCCTCTCTGCATTTTAGTAACTATTGGATTCCAATTCTACCCATCTTTATGTTTTCAGCGAACATTAAAGAGGGAAAGACACTCTAAATAGAGCCGAAAATCCTTATTACACAGAATATTTTCTTCTGTTTTTTATTTGAGTGGGATTTCCAAACACCCTCTAAGAATAGAGGACACTCCCGTAATACGTAAATTACTGGAATATCATATACAGTCATCTAGATAGTCAAGATACAATAAATTACTCCACGTAATAGGTAAATCGATTTTGGATATTCTCTTTTTTTACAGGTCACAGGAACGAGGAGTCCAAATTTTATTCAGAAAGAGGTACATCGCCACCAGTGTCTCCATTTGCGACAACTCATAGAAATGGAGTTTACTGGATCCCCCAGAATCACATTTTAGAGGATCAAGCCCCTTTGGTCCCAAGCTGCAGGAATAACCAGAGCACGAAGCCACCTCTTGGTAGGGCTAAAACCCTACAGGAGAAGTTGGCCGAGTCAAAACCAGACTATGTCGTCCGAGAAATCCAGGCAGTCAAGGAGTGCAGTTATACCTCTGACGTGCGGGAGGCAGTCTCTTTGTTTGGAAGCTCCCCATCTGTACCCCCTCCTCTTTGCTCCATATGCCAGCACAAGGGTCCACTCTTTGGGAAGCCACCGAGACGCTTTACGTATCAAGAGCTTGAGGTGGCGACTGATGGCTTCTCCAGTGGGAATCTCGTGGCCGAGGGTCAATTCGGGTGCATCTATAGAGGTTTGCTTGAAGACGGGCAAGTGTTAGCTGTGAAGCAGCTCAAGGAGGTGAGCGAGATGAGAGGCGAGGATGAATTCTGTGCAGAGGTCGAGCTACTAAGCCGGGCACAGCACAGGAATATTGTCATGCTGGTGGGGTTCTGTGTCAAGGGGGAGACGAGGGCGCTGGTCTACGAGTACATATGCAATGGCTCCTTGGACCTCCATCTATATGGTGAAGCAAAATATAACTAACACTTCCTTATTAAAGTAATCAGTCAAAACGGAGCTTCCCATAATGTACGATCCTTGCAGTTGGATTTTTATGTCCTGTTTGATTTTGTAGGGCAGCGAAAGCCGCCATTGGATTGGTATGCAAGAGTTAAGATTGCAGTAGGCGTGGCAAGAGGGCTGCGGTACCTCCATGAGGACTGCAGGGTGGGATTCGTGGTCCACAAAGACATGCGCCCAAACAATATACTTCTCACCCATGATTTCGAGCCATTGGTACTCCATTTTTACTCCCTTTTCTTTTCATTTTGGAGCAAAAGAACACAGAGAAAATTACGGCTACTCTGATATGGGGACATGCGGGGCTTGATCAACAGAGTGGGCTGGCCCAAGCCCATTCTACTCTATCCTTCACATATAAAGCCTGTCTTTCTCTAGTTTTCAAACTTTATCTAGTATACCGCGGTTTTAAATTGAAAGAATAATCAGACTTGGCGACTGATAGCCGTGCTTTGCCTTTATTTCAGCTTGGTGGATTCAACATCAGAACATGTCAAACAGAGAAATCTTCCTCCATGGGCGCTCATATTGCCAGAACTTTCGGGTGCGCATCTCCTGTTGTCTTAATTTTCGCTTTTGACTGCCAAACATATTTATAGGGCCTTTTTAACATATCAGAGACAGTTTGTGGTCGGCCTTATATATATATATATATATATATATATATAAAGCTTCGTATTCCAAGTCTCGGACCTAATTGTTAGGTTCGCCGGCCCATTTTCCATTACATAGTAGATGTGTGAATCTGTGGAGCTCAGTAGCTCACAATGCTTTCAGGTATCTGGCACCTGAATACATCGAATACGGAACTGTAACGGAAAAGGTGGACGTGTACGCGTATGGCATAGTAATCCTACAATTGATAACAGGCCGAAGAGCCATGGATACGGCCCAGCCAAAAGGCCAGGAATTGTTGGTGGAATGGGCCCGTCCACTCCTATTCTTAGCGTTGGAAGAGGGCCGAACCGTCGCGGTCGACCGTTTTCTGGACCCGAAACCTGACAAGAACGAAGCTCGCTTCTTCTCACGCCAAATCATCACTATGGCACGTGCTGCTTCCTTATGTCTCAGACGTGATCCACAGAGTAGGCCTAGCATGTCAAAGGTAATTAATTAATTAAGACATTTTGTTTCCTGTTTATCTATCCTGCATAAGCTAATATTGCGTTACAATCCCGCAAAAAAAAAAAAAAGAATAAATTTGATACATCGGCGTATATGTAATTGTATGGAACCAGATATTGAGAATCTTGGAAGGAGAGGCTGTCGTGGATGCAGGTTTTAGCTGCGACTCTGTGGGCAGCAGAAGTAGCCGCATCAGCCGTTCGATCCTGCAGCAGGACAATAAGGCAGGTGGAAGCCTCTCCAGCAGGATCCCTAATGAAATTGTACTCGATGCCATTTACGCCGAGAGAAATTGGTCTCACTTTTCCTAATATCTACTAGCATGGTTCATGCTGTAGCTCTTTACTTGTTGGTGTTCCATGTCCATCGAATTTCGCCCCTGGCCCAGCACCTGAAATTTCTCTCCCCACGTACAAATAATGTGGTATCTTTGCTATTCTCTAACATGTAATGAATCAATACCAAATCGGTTTAACACCAAAACCAATTTGATGTACAATTCAGTTATGCTTAGTGACATCACTATAAAAAAAATGATGATCAATGTAAAAAATTGAAGGTACTATTATATGATATTTAAAAAAAAAGATATTTTCTGGAATAATGAGAGGACATATTCATTTACTTACATTTGCGAGGTGCATATGCAATATCACAGAATTCGATAATATAGGCTATATCTGAGATTTACTGTAAATTTGTTTTATTTTATTTTCCCGTCTTTAGTTACGTCAGACCTATGATTAACAAATATCTGAGATTTACTGTAAATTTGTTTTATTTTATTTTTCCCCGTCCTTCAGATATTACCCGTTTTCTTTCTCCAAATTGGACCCCTGAATGGATAAAGAGAGAGAGAGAGAGAGAGAGAGAGAGAGAGAGAGAGAGAGAGAGAGAGAGAGAGTTGCTTTAAGCCCAATTGCCCAAAGCAAGTTGTCCCAAAAATTGTAATCCTCTGGTCGAAATTTATTGGCGTCTTTCCGCGGGCAACATTACCTTCTGATAAGTACAAAAGGGAAAATATATACAAAAGATATGGCCAGCTTCGGGTTGTGCGGATGGTATCTTGGTTCTTCCCACATACCCGCCGCATCGGCTTTTGTGGCCACGGGCGAGGATAGGGTGCGAGTGGCCTGCCTGCTGCGTCGTGGATGACAGTCGCACTACATCCAATAACGATGATGCACTACTCCCCACCTTACATTGCGTGCGATTTTATCTTCTCATTTCGGACGGATCTCTCTCTCTCTCTCCAACAAACAAGGAACGAAGAGGCAGCTGCATCAAGCCGCATCGCCACCATTAGTTCCAATTACAACTACTCCTACGGGTAAGAAGCAATCAATCGTGGGTCCCATCCCGTGTAGTGAAATCGCAGGGAACCACGCGGGAGGTGGTGAACGATAACAAATTGTCATTTTGTGGTCCCTCAATTTCTTTTAGCTTTCTATTAAGGTTTCATTACTCGCCCATCAGTCATCAGTCCGCTAAAATCCGATTTGATTTATTAATCGATTATTCGGGGAAACTGGTGTCTCCCCCCATCTATTTTTCTCTCATCCCATCCCATCCCACCAAGACCACGCTCTCTTCACCCGATGGCAATGGCGACAGCTCTCCGCAGACTCTCTTCCTCCGCCATTAAGAGACAGCCGCTGTCGCGGAGCACCCTCTGTTACATGGTTGGTATCTCCTCCTCTACTTATTCACGCATCTTCGGCATTGCAATCTAATTCGCCTTTCGTTTCTTGTGTGCGAACCAGTCGTCCCTTCCAAACGAAGCCGTCTACGAGAAGGAGAAATCTCGTGTCACGGTACGTGACACAGGGATCTCAGGATTCATTCCTAATTGAATTATGATCTTAAAGGAAACTAATTTCGTTGCCAACGATTCATGCTGCAGTGGCCGAAGCAGCTGAATGCTCCGCTGGAGATTGTCGATCCGGAGATTGCTGACATTATTGAGCTCGAGAAAGCCAGGCAATGGAAGGTATTCTAGTCCTCCTCACACTATCTTCGCGCATCGTAATTTTCTCTCTCCACTTAGAAAACAAATCCTCTTTCCTTTCGTTTCTACATAAAGAAATAGAGGGTGGGATTGCGTTCTGCATATAACTTGTTCGGAGGCTTGAGTGAATTTTCTCTTTGTCGACTATCACTTAGAAATTGCTTCTGGAATGTTGTCTTAGGGGCTCGAGCTTATACCGTCGGAGAATTTCACATCCGTCTCAGTGATGCAAGCAGTAGGATCTATCATGACTAATAAATACAGTGAGGGATATCCTGGTGCAAGATATTATGGTGGAAATGAGTAAGATATGACTATTATCTTGTTTCCATCGTATATAGCGCACTGTGCTAACTTAGCTAGATTCAGGAACATTATCATCCATTAAAGTAGGCATTTGGTCTCCACCAATCACCAAGATAATTATTTTCCTTACCTGATTCCAGATACATAGATATGGCCGAATCTCTATGCCAGAAACGTGCGCTGGAAGCTTTTCGTCTAGACCCAGCAAAATGGGGAGGTAGTATGCATGTCTCTGAGAATTGGAGGTCCTCTTCTTCTTTTCATTTGCGACATTTCATTTTCTCTTCTGATTTGAATTGGGTCTCTTCTCATCTTCTCTCTGTTTCTCTCCCATTTGATATTTGATTGAAAATAAATCTTATAATGCCGGTTGAAAGACCAACTTCCATTTCTTATTGTTTTCCTTTTACTATTACGTGATTCCTTGGTTCATTTCTTCTCCAATGATGCACCATTTGATCATGTTTTAAGGAATTTTGTTTATTCTTTCCCTTACTGGGGAGGAAAAGCCTTCCATTTAGTTTCTTCTTTAATGATGCTTTTCAGATTATGTTATCATGATTTACTTTTTTCCTCATTGGGGACGGAAGTCTCGTCGCTCGTTGCAACATCCATATTCACTCCCTCTATCATGCTAAGCCATTAGGCAAACTAGCCTATCTCCATGTCAAGCTTCTAACAGTTGAAATTCTTTGTTATCTAGTTCATGCATTAGCACAATTGTTTATTATGGCCTTTTAGTTTTATGTGCTAGAGTATTTGTGCCATTGCATTCTAATATTTAGGTGGTATAAATTGAAATTATTTTGTCCTGCATAGAGGTGTCTTTATAAAGGTACATTCAGCTACACTCTGTTGTATGAGGGATTCAAGGAACTTTGCTTCTGAGACCAGTTCTTCAATTGTCACACTTCTACATATTCTACCCTGATTTTAATGGAGACACACTTCGGAAACCTGTATTAGTTTCTCATGTGATGCTTCATTTATGATTCTTCTCTGGGACTATTTTACTTTGCTTCTTATAACCTCAATCCCTCACCTCTGTTGCAGTGAATGTGCAATCTCTCTCTGGGTCTCCTGCTAATTTTCAAGTATATACTGCACTTTTGAAGCCACATGAGAGAATTATGGCACTTGATCTTCCGCATGGTGGTCATCTTTCTCATGGCTACCAGGTGCCAGAACACTGCAATATCTCCTAAAGTTAGAATTGTTGTTAATCTTGATATTGTGTGCTGGGTGATTTTTTATCCATATTTCAAATACTTTGTCCTACCATGATGTTTTTCTATGAAAACTGATGGTTTCAATATTCTTAGTTTATGATTTGTTTTGAAGTGATTCATATTCTATCAGTCTTGTTATGGAGCAGCAATGCCTCATATAAGCAGCGAGTTGTTATAGATCTGTTTAAATAGAAGTGGCGCTTTGATAATTGTTAAATAAAAGTGATGCTTTTTATGAAAACTGATGGTTTCAATATTCTTAGTTTATCATTCGTTTTGAAGTGATTCATATTGTTTCAGTTTTGTTTTGGAGCAGCAATGCCTCATATAAGCAGCGAGTTGTTATAGATCTGTTTAAAGAAGTGATGCTTTGATAATTGTTAAATAAATGTGATGCTTTTTATGAAAACTGATGGTTTCAATATTCGTATTTATCATTTATTTTTAGGTGATTCATATTTTATCGGTTTTGTTTTGGAGCAGCAATGCCTCATATAAGTAGCGAGTTGTTATAGATCTGCTTAGATAAAAGTGATGCTTTGATAATTGAGCGGTCATTATGTGATATTGTTGTTATATATTTATTGAACTTGTTTGTTAGTTCCAAAGGTAAAGAAGAAACACCATATGCTATAATTCAAACCTGTCAACATGTGATACTAAGTAACCACAATTCATGATTCGAATGCAATCAAGAATTGCTAGTGAGATAATGCTCTAATGGTTAAAAGGGCTCATATTGTATGAATATTCTTAGGTTCGAATCCTAACGACATCATTATAATTGGGACATCATTAAATTTTCACTTCTCTCCAAAAAGAAACCTAATATCACCAACAATTCATGGAAAATGTGTTCATAGATTTGCCCCCACTAACTTATATTCACTGTATATATGGGATTTGTGATAAAATTTGAACAAGCTTATTAGTTGATCTTGGAGATCTTTACTTGAGAAGTCATTGCTTGATTGTTCTCTTTCAGTTTCTTGGTGATTATAAAAGTCTTGTTTCTCTGTATCTTAAATTTGCAGACTGATACCAAGAAGATATCTGCTGTCTCTATGTTCTTTGAGACGATGCCTTACAGGTTAAATGAGAGTACTGGCTACATTGATTATGAACAGGTAGTTGCTCTGATTTATTTCTCTTTCCTTGTATCCTTTTTTCCCATTTCTTGCTAGAGTCACTTTTGTTTAACCAATTGTGACTGAGCTTTTCATTCCAGTATATTTAGTTTGGCATATCAATGAATACCTTTTTCAAGAACATCTGGTTCAACCTAGTTCAGATTTTGCACCTCTATGCGCAATTTTTGTTCTACCCCTGCTGCTTATGGAATAATTGTTTGGTTTCTATCACATTCTTTTTAACCTCCGTACAGTTGGAGAAAAGTGCCACTCTCTTAGACCCAAACTAATAGTTGCTGGGTAGTTGCTCTGATTTATTTCTCTTTCCTTGCATCCTTTTCTCCCATTTCTTGCCAGTCATTTTCTTTAACCAATTGTGACTGAGCTTTTCATTCCAGTATATTTAGTTTGGCATATCAATGAATACCTTTTTCCAAGAACATCTGGTTTAACCTAGTTCAGATTTTGCACCTATATGCGAAATTTTGTTTCTACCCCTGCTGCTTATGGAATAATCATTTGGATTCTATCACATTCTGTTTAACCTCTGTACAGTTGGAGAAAAGTGCCACTCTCTTTAGACCCAAACTAATAGTTGCTGGAGCTAGTGCGTATGCCCGCCTTTATGACTATGCACGCATTCGCAAGGCAAGCTTTCGCTCAATTCTACCATTATATGCAACTGATTTTCACCTACTGTTCCTACTGTTGGTCATTTGTCATAAATTTACAGTTCTAGTTGTGAGTTGGCAGGTATGCGACAAGCAGAAATCTGTACTTCTGGCAGATATGGCACATATCAGTGGACTGGTTGCGGCCGGTGTTATTCCATCTCCTTTTGAGTATGCAGACATAGTGACGACTACAACTCACAAGTCGCTCCGAGGACCACGTGGAGCCATGATCTTTTTCAGGAAGGGAGTAAAGGAGATCAACAAACAAGGGCAAGAGGTGAGTTTGCAGACTGCCAACTAGTAGTCTGGACTCTTGGGCTATCACTTATTCTTACAATGGTGTAACTCATACACAATTGAATTCACATGTTGTGTTCTGATTTCTGAAGGTTTTGTATGACTTCGAAGATAAAATCAATGCTGCTGTCTTTCCCGGTCTTCAAGGTGGTCCTCATAATCACACAATTGCTGGCTTAGCAGTTGCACTAAAACAGGTTTGTGTACAAATTTCCTGTTCTTTGATTTGTTACACAAAAGGTTATGGAACTCATAAATGAAATTTCTATCCTTCTCCAAAGATCCATTTCTTTCTTGGTGGGTGAATTTCTACTGGACTTGAGCCATCTGAGCAAGTTCTCTGTTACACTGCTTAAAGTTTTTCCTTTTTCTTCATCCCTGCAAAGCTACCACTTGAATAAGGACTGGTGATTCTGTACTCATACAACTGAGAATAACATTTTCTAATTGATTTGCTTTGAATGCTGCTCTTTAGAGATTATTAAAGAAAATTTTGTTGCATTCCATTAAAAGTTGTTGGTGGCTGTGCTTGCAATAAGAATACCTTATGCATGAGTTTTTCCACTTTTTTTCATTGTGCAATTGCAGGCAACAACTCCGGAATACAAAGCCTACCAGGAGCAAGTGCTTAGCAATTGTGCAAAATTTTCTCAGGTACAACTTCCATTTTCTTTTCTCAAGCCATGGTTGTCAGACGTGCACATGATAGTAGACTCATATTTGCTTTTGACCTCATTTTATATTAAGCTTGTGCTGGACATAGTTCATGTGAAGATTATGTCTAATTTATAGGAATATTAGACACAAGGAATGTTTAAGAGAATGGGATCACTGTTAATAACACATGTTGGCTGTATTTGCCTATATTAGCATGTATGTGTAGCATACTTCATTTACTGTGAATTCTGTTGAGAAAAGCATTATCACATCTGCAATGAACCCCTACACTAATGAACATCATATTTTTCCGTGTGCTTTGAATCATATTTCTGTTCTCTAACTGCGGAAGTGAAAAAATATGCAGTGCTTGGTTACCAAAGGCTATGAGCTTGTCTCTGGTGGAACAGAAAACCATTTAGTCTTGGTGAATCTGAAGAACAAGGTAACAATGATGTTTTTTTCTTTTTCTTTTCTTATTGCAACTTAAAAGAGGATATCTTCTTTATAACTTTGATAACATGTTTGTAAATGAGTAATATGATCCGATACAGCATTTGATTTCGTCTCATTCAGGTTGTATTTGATCTGTAGCTCTTGGGTATTTCCATCTTTCCTATATGTTGCAGTATTTCACTATTTTTCTATATCAATATGGAGGCTCTACCAAGTAGCACCTTGCTTCACAGCGGAATCATCCCAATTGCTATTTGATGCTATTTGACTGTGGTCTACTCATATCATGTGAAAGAATAGCCATCTTGCTTGTCTGATATTTTTGCAGGGAATCGATGGGTCTAGAGTAGAAAAGGTGTTGGAATTAGTACATATTGCAGCTAATAAAAATACCGTTCCGGGTGATGTGTCCGCCATGGTACCTGGAGGCATTAGGATGGGTACAACCTTTCCCATCTTCTAACTTTTGATCTAATCATGATAAGTAGATCAGGCTTGTCTAACTAATTCCTCTCTGATGATTCAGGAACTCCAGCTCTCACATCAAGAGGATTTGTGGAAGAGGACTTCGCAAAAGTTGCTGACTTTTTTGATGCAGCTGTTAAGTTAGCAGTAAAGATCAAAGCTGAAACCAAAGGTTTGATAAACTTCTTTTCTTAGAGAATGGATGTTCTCTATTTATTTGCACGCTTAGAAAAGTACGCAGTTGAATAGTTAAGATTTTCTTTTTCGCCTTTTACTAGTAAAGTCGATCAACTTGGATCTGGAAACTATGTCATGATTTTTGTATACCAGGTGGCTCGAAGCTAAAGGACTTCTTAGCTACTATTCAAACAGATGCAAACATCCAATCTGAGATTGAAAAACTACGCCATGCTGTGGAGAAATATGCAAAACAGTTCCCAACTATTGGATTTGAAAAAGAGACTATGAAGTACAAGAATTGAGGAAATTGATCAGCAAGGATTGGTTAGTTCAATTTTCTAAATTCCTATTCTTTTCATAGTTTATTGATCTGAATCTTGTTTTGCTTCTCCCTCTCGAGTAAAAGAACACCATATTTTATTTGTAGCTCTGCAACTTCTCGCATTAAATAGGTTAACCTGCAGGAATCCCTGCGTCGCTTATTAGTGTCATCATTTATTCGCTCTTGGACCTTGCATTTCTGACTGTTTCATGCATGAAACCAATCATCCCGCTAACATTCATACATGGATATCTCACACCCAAATTAGCTAATTCTTTGTCCAGCTGGCGCTACTCTTTCAACTTTTTCTTCCCTTGCTTCTGAACACCGTCTTGCTTATTGTGATAGAAAAAGTATAGATGTAGCAACTAGAAGACTTTTCCGCACACACAAAGAAACAACTAGAAGAATACTTTCAATAAACTAATGCACTAGATCTAGCATGTAATCTGAAGTCAATTACTATGCAATTTTTCTAGCAGACTGTTGGTGGCTTGCAGATCATGTCATTGGAGTTTTTAAGAGGTGAAGAATATATATCTCTGGATGCAGAATAGCATTGTCATTTTGTGAGAACATGAAACGTTAATTTTCGTGCTCAGATGTACATATATCTAAAGCTGGTCCTGAGATGAAAACATCCGTGCTATATCCTATATGTAAGCTCTAGCTGTTCAAGCTGGCTTCTGTTGTCAACAAAACAATTCTATCTATTGGCTAATTTAACTTTATCTTCTATATGTTAACTTGCTATTCGAGCTATTGGCTGAATTAAGTATCACGCATTCCCAGTACTTCCAATAAAATGCATGCTGTTACTGGATGTCTCCAACTGCGTGGTCTACACGATTGTTCAAAGTCGGTTCGTGCTTACATCTTGGAATTCGTTGTTATCCACCAGAAGTTCTGAATTTAGATTTCAGAAGGAACTCGTGTAGTCGTGTGATGGATAGGTCTGATCCATTCAATGGCAATCGCCCAACACCATCCAAGGAATCGAGGGGTCCTTGAAATGGCTCAGGTCATATATAGTTTATTCAATTCCGGTCAATATTGACCATGCTAACATAAATTGCGCTTAACAAGAAAGGTGACTTGCTTCGACCGTGATCACAACATGAAGGGCTTGGGATGATCAATGGAACTCTATGACCTCTACCATCCTAGTTCTTCCAACTACAATGATCCCTCTAGCAGCCCCAGTTCCTGGTACCCTAGCACCTATCCACTCTGGAGATAACCTGCGGAGGAAATTATCAGTCTTGTTTTTCTTAAGATGGGTTTCAATTAAGATAAAAGATTTGGATTATGTATATTTATAAGAATGAGGAAGAAAGATCACCTTTTTTGGCGTGCCCATGGTAGTTTAAAGGAGAGATCTCATTAGATTAACAATGTCGTTAGGGGAACTAGGGTCATCGGCCATCAAAGTGGTCATTTCCTCTTCCACCATGGCATCGGCAATATAGGTGTCCTTTTTAGCATTCCTACTCTTAGATTTGAGAAGTGTTGCAACCTTGACTAGCGACAAAGTATCAATTTTTCTTTGCTTGAACGAGGCCCCCGTGATCACAGGAACCAAATTTGAGTCATGCGCCTCCTTAGGGATGTCCATATCCTCCTCCGAGGCTCTAATATTAGCATCTGAGCGTGATAGAAGAAGCGATGGAGATGGGTGGAGCAATATATGAAGATGGAAGGGACAATGATAGGACTAGCCTGCCCTAAAATGGTACCATGACGAAGGGGAACATTGAGAAGAGGTTTGAGCCAAGGAGCTCATTTTCCCTCTCGGGTTAGGAGGGTTAGGTTTTGAAACAGAGGAGGATGGTAATATGATTGGAGGAGGGGTGGAGTGTTAAGAGGACAATTTCTCTCCATTGGCTTGTAGTCCTTTTAAATCTATGTATGTAGTTCAGTTCAAGGCTCCCTAGACCCTCTCGAGAAGGGATCCCGTAGATGGCGAGACACCCTTCAAGAGTTGGGTTTTTCTATCTGTTTTGAACAGTTGCGTCCACGAAGTTGGGGGAAGGCTTTACAGTATCAAAGGCGTTCTGAAGATAAAGGAGAGAGTTTGAGAGGGTCAACTCTATCTTAATCAAGCGACTGTGGGAGAGGTGAGGAATAACTTTAATCAATTCAATGCTAGCATAGTACTATTTCTTCTATTATTTCTTATATTTCAGTGGTTTGATAAATTGCAAAATTGTTGTCTTTGAGAAGGAGCATATTGAAAAGAATATTGTTTGGGCAATTGGTTACTAGTTTGTAAGTAGTAGTAGTTTGATGATGTGAGTATTATTAAAATTAAAGAAATGAATCACACTTTTGGTAAAATAGTGGTGGAGGTTATTAAAGTTAATGTGCTTCAGTGTAAACTCTAAAGGCATGCGATAGGCTTTCCCTTTTCTCCGGAGAGGAATTGTTCAGACTAATAATGTATTCACAACTGGATGCATTGGGTGGTTAACAAAAGTAATTAGTCTATTAAAAATTGCCGAGACGTTTCAAAATTGACAACAGAGTGTGCAATAGATTTTGAAATGACTTTTGGATCGGTGTGTGCAGCATTTCTTTTTAAAAAAATAAATTGAACGTGAGGTTTCCTCATTTATGGCAGCTTTGTGTGTGTCTGTATATATATATAGCAGCAAGAACACGTGGATATATACGGACGACTGTTGACATCGCTCCTACAACTACCCCGGGGGCCAGGAATAAAAGCAACACGACAAAAGGGCAATAAGATAAGTTGGACTGGCAAACATAATTGGAATGATTGCAAAAATAGATCAAAATGGGGAGACCTACCGCAGATAATTTTGCGTTCCACGTGCGTTCGAACTATAAATTGTGCGGGGTGGCGTTCTACAGAAAGTCCATGCAGTACTTATCCTCTGTGAATTTGGTTTAGGTGCTTTGTAACGCAATATATCATAACTTAATTATATTTAAACTTATTGAACTATCACCTAGTATTAAGTATATATATATATATATATATATATTTTTTTTTTTTTTTAAGTATTGCCTTTCTAATAAACTACATCTTCTCAGGTAATTAGTATTCCTATTTCTCATTTATGCGGGATTATCATCTTTCTCTCCACACTTATGTCAAATATTCAGACTAGCTATAAATTTCTCTCAATATTTGCCATTAATTTTCTTCAACTCAGTTTCAATAAACATATAAAAAGTGGGTCATTTAAGTGATGTGGATTAATTATTAATAAAATTCTAATATCATCGACTCATATTAAATGAGATCCACGTCCAACAACTTCATCCTGTGACTATTTCTCATTATTTTCTCCGACACTCCCCCTTTCCCATTCTCTCTCCGTCACTATCATGTATTACTTGTCTGTCCTCTTACCCTAGACCTAGGTGGATAAGCCTAAAGGTCATTATTAAATTCCATTATTTTTTCCAACAGCGTAGATAAGATTAGAGAATTTTATAATCATTCCTAATATTTTATCTATTTTATAATTTATATCTTATTTCTAGAAAAATTATAATCCGATTTTTTTTCTATATAACTTTCATTTTATATCCTAAGTTAACTTAAACTAACGATAAGTACCCATTACGATCTCACACATAATTTAAATTATCGAGTCTATTTATTTTTTAATTAATTCATACTTATATAAACTACTAGGATAAGTTTAATTAAGTTAAAAAAACCTTTAAGATAAGAGTCTTAGTTGAATTAGAAAAACTAATAAGAAAAATTTAAGTGAAAATCAGTTTAGAGTTAGCCTCTATGAATATGTGAAGTGTAACCCTAATTATTTATACTTGAAATAAATATTGAGTTAACCTAAATTAAATTTATTTACCTTGTATTACTTTCAATTGTAGTTGTAAATTTTTTTGAGGAGTAGATTTAAATTAGAAACTCTATCTCCATCTTTAAACTGTACTTACTATCTACCTCTAACAGTCATCCTACTTCACGGATGTCCAACACCACCCTTGGCTAACTGCCACCCTCCAACAACCACTACAACGTCGAATATTTAACATTTTGTTCCGTTTTGATCTTGCTATTTTATTTATAACTTTTTATTTTGATCTCATATTTATGTGAAATTAGAGCCATTAAAATAGTAACTCATGAAGTTACCACCACCTAAATTTTTATAATTTTCTAATGTTCGGAGAGGTCCAGATCTAATTTGCAACACTACTAGGAACAAAATATTCTATTATAATACACTAAATAATTTACATGATACCTAAGTTACCCCTAATGTTATCTAATTTATAAAAAATCACCCTCCTATTATTCTTGTTCGACACATAGTCAAAAATAAATAAATAAAATTTCTCGTTGACTCATCTTCATCGACTCATTCTTATCTGTAACTTATAAAGAATCACACTCCTATTATTTTTGTTCGACCCATAGTCAAAAATAAATAAATAAAATCTCTCGTTGACATATTCTCATCGACTCATTCTAACTTATAAAGAATCACACTCATATTATTCTTGTTTCGACCCATAGTCAAAAATAAATAAAAATAATCTCTCATTGACTCATTCTTTATCTGTAACTTATAGAGAATCAGCCTTCTATTATTCTTGTTTAACCCATAGTCAAAAATAAATAAAATTCTCTCATTGAATAGTTCCTTTTCCTCAGCCAAGTAAAGCCAAAAAAAGAAAAAGAAAAAAAAAGACAAACCTCTCTTTAACTATTCATCATTCTAATCATACAGCTAAAGAGAACACTCTAGAAATTCAACATCAAGCTCCACCAACTCCACAAAACGGGGTAGAGAGGGGGAGTAGTGGAGATATTTTAATAATTAGCAAGTATAGTTATACAAATTATATAATAGGGTTAGTTAAAGTAATATCAGTGTGTTAAATAATACTTATAGAAAAAAAAAATAAGGGATCGATACTGTGTAAATTATAAAATTTTCTAAAAATTATCTGAAAATCTCAATATAATTACTTTTTTATTATCTGGCACTAAAGTCAAAATGTTACTAGTGATCATAGTAACTCTGGATACATGAGTTGATAAAACAAAAATTTATGGGGTCGCTTTTAAACTATAGTATTGGAATAATATAGAATAACTTGTAACTTATTTTTAATAATTTATATAAGGGTAAGCTATTTTTTTTAAATATATGACATTTGGGCAGTGACACATACGATATTTTCAAAAGTTTTGGATGGCAATAATATAAAAGACACTTAATTTAATTAGTCGCCACGTGCTCCTTCTCCTTCTAGCGTTAAGTTTGTATTAAAATAATTGCAGCGTGATCGGTTTTATCACTATATAAAGGTCATTCCGGAGCATCGCTTCATCCCAGAGCGGAAAGCAAAGGCAAGAACCAATTGAAGGTAGTAATTAATGGCAAGTAAGATTCAGCCAGCAGCAGGAGATGAAACATCAGCGATCTGGCAGGAAGAGGACGCGGAGCTGATGAAGCTCCCCGTGAAGCCGATCCCGGGGGACTACGGGATGCCGGTGATCGGTGCCATCAAGGATCGACTTGACTTCTACTACTTCCAAGGGCAGGACAAGTTCTTCCAGGCGCGGGTGGACAAGTACAAGTCCACCGTGGTACGTCTGAACATGCCGCCGGGCCCCATCATGGCCTCCAACCCGCGCGTCATCGCCCTCCTCGACGCCAAGAGCTTCCCCGTCCTCTTCGACGTCTCCAAGGTGGAGAAGAAAGACGTCTTCACCGGCACCTACATGCCCTCCACCTCTCTGACCGGCGGATACCGCGTCTGCTCCTACCTCGACCCCTCGGAGGCTAACCACACCAAGATCAAGCAGCTCCTCTTCACCATGCTCGCCTCCCGCAAGGACCAGGTCATCCCCACCTTCCGCACCAACTTCTCCTCTCTCTTCGCCACAATGGAGTCCCAGATCGCCTCCTCCGGCAAGTCCGACTTCAACGCCCTAAACGACGTCACCTCCTTCGACTTCATCGGTGACGCCTACTTCGGCGTCCGACCCTCCGACAACTCCTCCCTCGGCTCCTCGGGGGCCAGCAAGGCTGCCAAGTGGCTCTTCTTCCAGCTCTGCCCACTCATGACGCTGGGGCTCCCCATGGCCGTGGAGGAGCTGCTCCTGCACACTTTCCCCCTCCCCTCCTTCCTCATCAAGTCCGACTACAAAGCACTCTACGAGTACTTCAACGCCGCGGCGGCATCGGCGCTCGATACGGCGCTGAAGCTGGGGCTCTCCCGCGAGGAGGCGTGCCACAACTTGATCTTCGCAACCGTGTTCAACAGCTACGGCGGCTTGAAAGTTCTGTTTCCGGGGATCCTGAGCTGCCTCGCCACCTCCGACCCCAAGTTCCACAACCGCCTCGCCCAGGAGATCCGTTCGGCGGTGGCGGCGGACGGGGGGAAGCTGACGTTTTCGGCAATACAAAAGATGGAGCTGACCAACTCGGTGGTGTACGAGGCGCTGCGGTTGGATCCGCCAGTGAAGTTCCAGTACGGGCACGCGAAGAAGGACCTGATCATCGGGAGTCACGACGCCTCCTACATAGTCAAGAAGGGAGAGATGCTGTTCGGCTACCAGCCCTGCGCTACCAAGGACCCCATGGTCTTCTCCAACGCCGACAAGTTCGTCGGAGACCGTTTCCTCGGGGACGAGGGCAAGAAGCTCCTCAAGTACGTGGTCTGGTCCAACGGACCCGAGACGGAGACCCCAACCGTCAACAACAAGCAGTGCCCCGGGAAGGACTTCGTCGTGCTCGTCGGCAGGCTGCTCGTCGCCGAGTTCTTCCTTAGGTACGATACCTTCACTGGGGAGGTGGGAAAGGAGTTGCTCGGGGCTAAAGTTACCGTCACCAGCTTGACCAAGGCATCCGCCATGTAAACTTAAACTTGCCACGATCCAGTGATCTGGTCCCCTCTCCCTCAGGAGGAGTCGCGACTCAGTACTTTTTAAATAAGTTTATGCTCCTGTCTCCATTTTGCTTTCATCTGGATTCAATAAATGTCGTACGTTGGATGAGGAAAGAAATGCCAATCGACTCCTCTTTATTTGCGAATGACAGCTGGATTCAATGTTACTCTCTTTTTAAAATTTTAGTAGTTTAAAGAAGAGTTTAATAAAAATGACTTTCTTTTGAAAAAAAAGAAAGAAAGTGCAGCTGCTTTTAATATATATATATATATATATATATATATATATATATATATATATATATATATATATACATTTCCTCAGAGTTATTTTCTATGATTAAATATTAAAAATAAAAATAACTATTCTTTAACAACCAAACACCCCCTTAATATTATACATATTTTTTTATCTTCAAAAAATAAGTTTCGGTCAAGTTATCACATGCAACTCTTTTTTTTACAAAAAAAAGAAAAAGAAAAAGAAAAAGAAAAGTATAAACTTTTACTCACGATTAATTATTGTTGTCCAGATTTTCTACTATCCAAGTTTCAATCGTCATTGATTGAACTATCTTTCCATGTGCTTTTCATTCTGCAATGTCAAATGAAAATGGTCAGATTTGGAATTTAGATAGAAAGCAGATCCATTTTCTCCTCTGCCGACGACACTCGTATCGTTTTAAACGATCAAATTGCAAATTGATTTAGTCGCTCATGTTCATGGTCATGCACGTGGATCCCAGAGGAGAATATGCCGGACTTTATTTGGTCACGTGGAAATAAAACTTACTTGGTCAGGCAATCGGTATCCGTGTATGTGTATGGGAGGACGTGCACACTTCACACATTACACCGCGAGTCAGTAGGGCCTGTTTGGCTACCTAATAAAGAGAATTGGTATAAAAATAATTACATATTTTAGAAATAAATACTTTTTTATTCTAAATTTTTTATTGTTTGATTGTAAAAAGAATAATAAATAGTAATATAAAAATATTGAATAAGATAGTGTTTCGTTATAATTATTGCAGAGACAATTTTCATTCTAGTTAATTTCTTTTACTTTACACTCAATTTTTTCTCTTTTTTTTACCGTAAATATTGCCATTCTTTCATTCAACTTGAGAGATACATGCCAAATTAATAGGTGGATTAGCCCATTCTCTCCTGTTACATTCTCAAATCGCTAGACTTAAACCTCTAAAATTCTTACATGTATTGTCTATAAAGCACATATTATATAATTAATTCAAAGTACCTCAGAAAAATTACACCCCGATTACAAGCAAGGGAAGACGCGGGCTGAGACTTCCGCATATAAAAAAAAGGTATAAGATCATCTGGAGGTATATTGTAGCTATATCTTTTAAAACGCTTGTTAGACTAGGCAAATATCTCATCTTTATTGAGTTTAGATATATAAATAGTATAAATAAATTATTTTGTTATTTAGAATAAAGCGTACAGTCTTAAACCCCAGGTGTAGAAGGGCTAATTTTATAACTATTTTAGGAGGGGTCATGTAAATGAGCAGAGCATGAGCTAGCTATACTCAGCTCGACTTGACCCGATTGTAAAAATTCTATAGCTTGAGCTCGAATTAAGTTAGGAAAGCATGACTTGGCTCTGCCTATTTTATGCTAGATAAGGCTTGAGCTCGATTGATAGCTTGATGAGATCATTTGGAGTCAATGGGTTGCAGAGTGATTTTGATAAAAAAAAAATTTGAAAGCTAAATAATTAGGAAATATAAATTCTATAAGATAAAATTAGCTCATACATATATATATTGATACAAATAAATAATTAACATAATAATTCTAATAATTCACGTAAACATATACAATAATACATATATACTACCAGTATGCTGCAGTGCTATAATATCATTGTATCAAGCTTAATCGAGTCGATTTCGAGCGAGGCGACATGATTATAATTTTCGAGCTCAAAATTTTAGCCTATATATAAACTAGATGAGTCCATAAGCGTCACGAGCTGATGAGCTTTTTAACAGGCCTACCGTACCCTTGGGTTTACATGGTCGACGCAGTGACACATATTGGAAGTCACGTCAGCCACCGAATGACATGACATCTGCCAATTTATGTATTTGTAACGAACGAGTTTACTTAAGCACACGTGGTAATTACACAAGATCTAATATAATACTGGACATGTATCAATCATCGCATCATCATAGAAGTAAAGGTGCGTTTATCTGACATTGCGTATTAATTTGTGTAGCAAATGGACAGGCTGCTACTAAACGCACCGTTAGAAGAAGAAGAAGAAGAAGAAGAAGCAGCAGCTATCATGGCATTTCTTCTCTCTGATCTGTCGGTTCGTCTGTTTGGGGGAGGGAGGGAGGGAGGTAGGTTGTACATGTAGCAAATAGACATGGTAGGTACATTCTTCGTTAATTCCTAGATCCAACTTGTAAGTATATGATGAACTTGGACCGGTGACTGGGAAAGGCTTATACTGACATTAATTATTTGCCCAGCCCTTGTGCCTGTCTCCGTTCCAAACCGTCCAATTTGCAGGTAGAAGCCACTGCGAAGCTTAACGGAAGCTCGATCGACTGTCGGTGTCTCGCACGTACGTGCTCCTCCCGCGTTCCTCTGCCGCCACGCGAATTTTATGCTCTCTGAGAGCGAAACGAGCGGCCCACACGATGGCTTGGAAGTCTCAGGTCTCAGAATTAATGGATTCTCTCTGTACACGTGTTCGGCTCCTATTAAATGTCCATCCTCTTCTCTCTTGCCGTTGAATAGCAACGGCCGAATCCCGCCAAATGATCGATATACCGAGAATCTTCTTTTGATTCCTCCACTAGGCATACACACGTGTACCTGCATGCTGCTTTTTTCCTACCAGCTCCTCATGACTTTAATTTAGTATCTCCTCCTCCCCAGATCTATAAATACAGCTCACCGCAACTAGGATCGTTCAGGAAGAAGCTACTGCTAGCTTTCAAAGCATCCATCCATAGATCAGATCATTAGAACAATGGCGCCTACGGCTGCTGCAGGAGCAAGTCGATTACTTGGGCCCGTCAGAGCTCTCCAATCAGATCATCTTCACTCCTCTACTTCTCCTTCCAGCATTCCTTATCGTCTCCCATCTCTAAAGTTTCCCTGGAATATAGAGAAGAGAAATTGTCGACCAAACCATCAAGGGACGTGGACGACTACCAGCGTGGCGGCTTCCTTGGATATGACCGTGATTGCACCCGAGAAACAGTTAGGGAAGACTTCTTCTTTGGAAATAGGAAGACGGACAACAGGCCTTCCATCCAGATCTTTTGGCAATGAGCTAGTGAGAACGGTCCGTATAAGGCTATTTGGTCAGAGATGGCCGTCATTAACGAAGAAATGTTGGACGACCATCTTCGAGATTTTTCTTGAAAAGGTGTGTACATCTTTTGCTTGTTTTCTTAATTTTATCTCTCTCAGGATATTGGCAAACCTTTAAGATCTCCTTTCTTACACCTACGATACGTACGCTTAACATTAATTTATAAATATATATAGGGGATCATTGGATGCCAGTCCTTCACATTCATTGCAGTTGCGGGATCCCTCGTAGGATCCGTCTTGTGCTTTGTCGAGGTAATTTATTTGTTCACTGCATCTCTTAATAATTAGTGACTTCAAGAACATTTTTTCCTACTTAATCCCCAGAATCTTAATGACTGAAAGATTGTTGCCTTGGCTTCAATTGGTTATAGGGCTGCTTCCTTGTTCTGGAATCCTTTTTCCAATATTTTCGCACCTTGTCACAAAGGGTCGATCATGGGGAAATCATAAAACTGCTTGTGGAAGCAATAGGTTCGTAAAGTTATGATATTTTTCCAAAGGATTAATGAACTTCCAATAGCTGCCCGGATTGCATGTCTTAATCAAGCTTTTCTTAATTAATTTGCTGCAGATATGTTTCTTCTGGGCACTGCTCTGCTTACTTTTGGTTTGGGATTGTACGTCATGTTTGCAAATTCGAACGAAATAAAGAAGAAAAATCGATGGCAGACTGCTCAATCGAACTTTGGGTTATTCAGTCTAAAGGTAATTAATTAGTTACTTTTGGCCTGTATGTAATTGAAATTTGTATATATATATATATATATATATATATCCGTTGTTGTTTTCAAAATTTCTACCGGGAAATCTCACAATACATAGCGCCGGTATCATTTCAGAAGTTTATAGAGGGAATAGAGATGCAATCAATATCGCAAGCAAAATCAAGAATTGCGCATGCCGTACTGTTGATACTTCAAGGAGGTGTACTCGACAAGTTCAAGAATGTGCCCCTGGTTAGTGGATTGGATCTCGCTTGTTTTGCGGGAGCAGTGTTCGTCTTCTCAGCTTGTGTTCTCCTCCTCTCAAAACTCACGATGATGCCAAGCAGAAGTATGTCTATTTAATACAATAGAATTCCGCACGTAGGAGAGAGACTTATGGCATCACCACAAGAGAAGCAGCTCGATAAGGGAGGGGATCGATGATGCCTCCCAGTTGTATATGCAGTGATGCCCGAAGATCATCTACCGGACTACGTTTTTGTTTGCTCAAATTTCTTACAGGATTCATTAATTTTCGATAAAGATAGAATGAATGTAGGATGAAAAGTTTCTTTCAGGAAATTCGTAGAAACCGCCCATGCAGATGGGGAATTGAGTACTGTAATTATGAGAAAGTAATGTTACTGGCGACGATTCTTTTTCTTAAACAATTGTCCACTTCTCTCCTTTGTATTCTAAATTGATGACGGTACGTAGGGAAGAACTCCCACATAAATTATTCACTTCACCTACCACCAATAAACAATTAACGGTAAAACAGCTCTGAATGTATCGCACGTACTCCAGGTCTAGCCTCTACATTCTAATTTAGGCCAACTCCCACCACCAAACATATGATCAGATGCAGGTAAATCACATTAACCCTGAATACACATTAATTATTAGAGGAATTTCATATCCAATTGCAAGAGACATGAGGACCGGTCAAGAATTAAAGGAAAAAAGAAAAGTGCCAGAGACATGAGCTTTAAGAAAAAAAAAATTGAAAGTTTACAAGAAAGAAGAATGGCTATACTGCAACATGATGGCATTTTTATTTTACGGAATTTCAAGACAATTTTTATTCAGGACATCTTTAATTCGCTCATTCAGAACAAACCAAACTTTTCTTTTATCATTGACGTCTGTGCTAAGAGTCCAAAATATTTAGGACCATCATATATGAAGAGAGTACTTCAGAACATGGATGCCAATGGATTGAAAAGGAGAAAGGTAATAAGGTACAACATCACCATTTACAGATCTAGAAAGCTTTTGCAAGCTAGGCCAGCATCTAAGAAAATACACATCAATCTTCGAAGGGTTCTAGCCTTTGTCGTGCTAGCTAAACATCACCATTTGAGGAGACTGCATGACCTATAGATATAGAGGTTTGTATTCACAAGGAAGATGCTTGAACCAAAGGAAATATCTAGTACGGGGTGCCCTTACAAACAATTCAAATATAGTTCATTAATCAATCATCTCAGTAAGAAATGCTTCCTTATGTAAAGCAGTGTGCATTCATAATTTTAGTTGGTGTGCATGATGTTAAAAATTGACTCAAATTTAGTTTCAGCAATCTTATGCCGGCGCGGGGGGCGTTCGAACGCGGTTCCAGACAGAGGTCTGTAATGTAGGCTTTCGAACGGCCCAGTCGCGTTCGAACGGAAACCCCAACCCGAGAGCAGCCTTTGATGCAGGGCGCGGATCCAATCCGAGAGCAGTTTGTGATGTAGGCATTCGAACGGCCCCCTCCTGCGTTTGAACGCCCCTTTGGTTCTGCTGTATTAATATTGGGCGCGTTCGAATGCACTCCCGAGGGCGTTACGCGACGCAGAAAAATCCTAAATATGAACCTGCCTATAAATACTAAAGTGTGTTTTTTAGAGCTTAGTAGTTGGAAGAACATTTATGAAGGTTGAGCTACTATTGTATTGAGAGTGATTAGAGTTATTAAACTCTTTGTAAGTGATGGATTTATAAAGTAAAAAAGATTGCTCCGCTCGTGGATGTTGACACATTGCCGAACCACATAAATATTATCTCCCTCTCTCTCTATTGTCTCTATTGCTTCCATTTTAGTGATTGCTTGCATTGAGGTGCTTAATCTATAATTAAAACTTATTTAGTGCTATTTTAATTACCATTAACACCTCATTGGAGTTTTTCTCAAACATTGCATTGGTTTTTCTTTACTATTCCTATTTGTGATATTTGGAGGTGAAGGTCTTTCTTCCGCTTCCTTCACCTGTTTAAGTATTTGTACAACACATGAAAAATCAGAGAAAAGGAGAAATTATTTTCACCAAATGTCCAACAACCAAAGTAACATTCTATTGTGCAGACCTCCAATTGGGTGGATTTCCGATCAACTCTAAAGAAGCCCAATAGGATTAGCAATAGATTAGAATAAATAAAATATTAGTAAAACTAATATTAATATAAAAAAATTAAATTAAGATACTAGATTTAGAGAACTTCTAATCATCCAAGATAATCACAAGCCTGAATAGATACAAATTAATGCAAGCGTTTCTACCTCCAATCTCTCCCAAAATAATAGATAAATGCTTTCTCACAAAGCTTTCTCCTCTTATAAAAATCTTCTCTTTCTATTTCTTTCCTTGAATAATAATCCTAAAACCCCTCAAGGCATTCAAATGTTTGCAAGCTCGTTCAACATCTCGAAATATTAATTCAAAATGCAAATTAAATGACATTCGAACGTTCTCAGAATTCGTTCGAACGTCACTGGGGTGAAAAATCTTTTCGAGCCTAGGCGTTTGAACGCCATCAAGGCCTGCTAAAATGCTCCAACACATGGAACCCGGAATATTGATCTGTAGCAAATCTGTTCGAACGAATCCAATCTTGTTTGAACAATTGCCTTAATTCAAGCTGATCTTCGACACATCGAATATACGCTACCTAGCTAGACGAGAAAACCGAGGGACAATAAGGAGAAAGAAGAAAAGGAGAGCGCAAGGGAGCATTCCAGTGCAGGTAAGGTCCTTGAGTTTGGTAGTTTGATTGTGGGTTTGTGTTATCTAATTCACTATTCAAACTACATTTTTATTTGGGTTAGCTTAGCGAACCCGTGGAGTGAGTTACGATGGTTTGAGTTTAATTATGCAGTTTGAGTTAATTGGAAGGATATACAGGAGAACTTGAATTTACTTAAATATAAGTGTGTTGTAAGCAAGAGAAGGTTTCTCACTTGCTCTCTTGTTTTGGTGCGGAGAAGCGAGCGATTTGAAAATTTGCTCTCATTGTCTTCTTGCTAATCTATGGTTTCTAAACTTGGTTGGAGACTGATGATGGTTAGAACATTCCACAAGCAAGACTTATTTAAGGGAGAGTGGGTTCTCGTTAGAATGTTGTATGCTCGTGGTAGTAGAGCACCAAAACCCAACCCACAATTTGGAGAGAGTTTATTGTAACAAAATTTATTATAACAACAGCAGATGTGAGCATACTAATTATTACCAAAAAATCACAAGATAATCAATAGAAGGATTATATAAGAATAATTTATTTAAAAAAAAATGTTCGCTCTTTTTCTCAAGCTAGAAGAGCATCCATCGCATAAGGAAAGTACCACTACACATACGAGTGATCGAATTTAGAATTTTGATTTACATGATATTCTTAAGTATGCATAGTAACCGCTTGTTTGGGTAATTCCATAAGGTGGAGGACAACGAAAACCGATTCCTAACCAGCCACAGCACAATAATTGAATAGCAATGGATAAAAGCAATACCAAATTGGGAATATCACAAATAAAATGCTAATGATAGAGTAATAGCTATCAACTAATCTAACGACGAATAAGAACACTAATATAAATAAATCATAAAAAATAAAATAAGAAATATGAGATTTACTTTGTTCGATGATATGCTTAGGTTCACGGGCGATATAAAGTTTCATATTCTCCATATCAAAATTTGCCATTATTTCTGCCCTTAAACTTTAATTATTCTATTTATAGGTATAATTTGATAGAGAAAAAAAAAATCAAGTGCGCGTTCGAAGCTTAACTCGCTCAAATGGTCTTCTACTATCTGCTCATTCCGAACTCATGGATTATTGAACGTCTTTAAGTCATTGGAATGGAGATGAACTCATTCGAATGCTGGAACATAAATTTGGAACGCTAGCGATGTGCAGCAGGCCGGTTGGAACAACTTTTCTAGTTCGAGCCAATCTTCAACACCATTAGGGGCTCACAACAGGCGGCACAAAATGTGCAAGATGTCCGTTTTAACGACATTCAATCCAATAGATGGGAGTCAAACAAACACCGTCAAGTTTTCTCAAACATGCGCGCGCTCATTTTGGTCAAGTAACATGCTTCCAGGCCACGGATGGTTAATTGACAGATTGAATGAATACTTCTAATTTAAATATAACATATGATTTTATAATAAAAAAAAAGATATAGGAGGAGGATGTGGTTTTCTTTTCTTCAGAAAATACACATAAGAGATATGATGCAGTATATTATACATCAAAGGAAACTCACGGTAACATGGTTAACATTAATGTATGATTTATAGAGATCTCTGAAAAGTAGCTCATGGATCTAGCTGAGTGCTCAGCGATCTGGATCTACCCTTTCGCTTCCGCGACAAATTATGAGAACAGGGTCGCATAGTAGCTACATATAGAAATTAACTGGCGTTTGTGCGTACGCCTAAATTAAGAAAGATAAAAATGTTAAATAAAAATATTCCGTCTCTCTCTGAAGTTAATTAATTATAACTCTTGATTAGCTTGCTCACCGACGCGTTGATCTAAGACAGCATAGTTAATAGATAATTAATAATCATCCAGGAGTAGTAGGAGACTCCCCTGGGAATCGCAACCTGAGCTTCAGATGGTACATAGCGTCATCGTCATTAGACAGCCATCCACCTGTCGAAGCAGAAACTGCAAGTCCTCGGGCAAAGGCGAAGGATCCAGTCCCTCCAACCACTGTGAGCTCTTCTCTGGTTCCATGTCCCGCCTGCTTGGCTTCTAGGCCAAGGCTACCAGAATACTCAGGTGTATCCAAGGTCAAATATACGATGTTGAAAGCTGAGAGCGCGGAGTTCTCTACCGGAACGACGAAGCCTTGAGCTCTTCCAATAACTCGAGACGTGTTCTTTGGCCCTTGTGTGAGATTATGGTGGAAGATGAATGCACTGTTTGATCGCAGGCTCCCTTGCTGGTTAGGATGTGCCTGGGGACGAGGCTGAACGTATAAGGAGATGGCTAGCCAAGGCTTAGAATTTTCTTGCCGTGACTTCTTGGGGAGCGGTGAGACTGTGGCGAGGAGTACGACGGCGAGAATGGCAGCTGAAGCTGCTGCAAAGAATATGACCCTGGATAACATTGTAAGTCATGCACCTGGGAATGCCTTGATTGGTTGGCACAAAATCTGCTCTTATACCGTGAAAAGTTAAAATTGTTCCACGGCCTATACTTGCTCCACAACTAAAAATTAATTGATGCGCTAGGTCATAACTAAACCATATACTAATCACCAAAACCTCTACCATGTATAGGGACGACTTATTAGGTGAGCTGATCTCATGGTTTCTGAAGAAAAGTGATCGATGCATGCGTGCTTTTTATGGAAGCCGTTGAATAGAAGTTACCACGTCGAATAATATATAACGATTGTATGATATTGCATCCATTGACCAGGTATGTTAAACAGTACTTGCCGTCGTCACGCACGTTAGATGAGGACCGTCAGATCTAAACCAATAATAAACCATAATAGGGTGGGTCCGTCCAAATCTAATGGGATAGTCATGGAATGTATTGGTTGCACGTGGATACCATACCAAGAGACCTATCTAATGGAATCAAAGTGGCATATGAAAATTCAACGGAAGATTGCTCTCGCTGTCGTCTCGTCCAATAATAACGCCAATGATTCAGTTGACCAACCTCAGAGGGAGGAGCAGCGAGCGACAAGATAGGCTTAGTTTAATCTCGCGGGGTTATTTAGCAGAATCTACGGTCTCCACTCCGCTAGCTCCAACCCCACATCCCAGATCAGCTGAGGACACTGTGTCGGAGGATTTCCTCTCTCTCCGACACCCAACCCAAAGATACACGACACAGCATGGTTCAGGTGCGCCAGCCCAAGCTTCACGGTAGCTAGAGATAGTCGATATACAGGTGCATGCATGAGATCGTCTCCCTTGGAAACAGAGAGCCGCTGCCTATTTAAGAGATTCCACGTGTTAGTATTTTAATACATGCTATCGATATTCTATCCATTTTAATATCTGTTTCCTAACAAAATGAAAAGCTATATATATATATATATATTGTTTTCTATCAAAATTATAATTCATTAGTGTAATGAAGTAGATTTTAATATGCGTTGATGTGAAGAATTTAATAGATCACATTGCAAATAGTAGACTACCTTTTTTTTTCTTTGAGAAATTTTGGGAATTAACCCAAATTAAATATCATGAAAAATAATAAAATAAAGGATACAAGGGGAATTAAAGACCAAATAGTAAACAAATATATGCTTAATTATATAGAATACTTTTTTGACAAGTAGTGTACATGAGAATTTATATATATAACTACTATCGGATTATCCATTGGATTAACGGTTTGAATAAGGATTTAGTGATGTGAGTTGTCAATGTCATAACGTGTACACACTATAGATCCATGCAAGAATATATAAGATACTCTCATGAATATATGGATTAATTTCTTAGGTATTAATGCTCTAACTCCAATAATGTCCAGCGAGTAGATAGATCCAATGTACGTGTATGGGAGTATGAATTAATGCTATTACCTGTGTAGTTCTACGAATCAATTAATAAATGAACTGATGCAACGTTAAAAATTTTTACAGATGGAGACGCACGTATGTGAGAAACCTAGCTAGCTCCCTCACAAGTCCCCCACCTTATCCATCCTCCGAACTATAAGGCTATTCTCGTCATTAGCCACCCTACCGACGAAGCTGTGTCGATGGATTATTATTTTGAACATCTCCGATATCTCCAGTCCCCCGATCTGTAAATAACGATAAAAGAGGAGACTCATTTCGCATGACCTACTGTTCCTTTCACTGACCCATGCAAGCTGTCCACAACAACCTCCAGGTTGTCATCCCATCCCTCGACGACAAAAAAGACGACGCGTCTGGATCCCTTCATCCACCTCGCTCTCTCTATATATCATATATTCGATCGCCATCTTCTCCCCCGTTGCTCGCTGTATGTCTATCTAACAGATCGGCGCACCCCTTTCAATTTTACAGACGACGAGAAGGCGATGGGAGCCTGCAACTCGTGCGAGGCAACCGCTGTCGCGCCAGCCACTGCCAAGGTGGTGCTGTTGGACGGAAGGTTGCAGGAGTTCGTGGGGCCGGTCAAGGCGTCGCACGTACTCCAGAAGGATGACTCCATGTGCTTCGTATGCAGCTCCGACGACATGGAGCTGGACGACTTCGTCTCCGCCTTGGGCGCTGAGGAAGAGCTCCAGCCCGGGCAGCTCTACTTCCTTCTCCCCGTCTCGATGCTGCAGCGGCCGCTCCACGCTGACGAGATAGCGGCCCTCGCCGTCAAGGCCAGCGCCGCCCTCGTAGAAACCCACAAAGGCCCGTTAGTGTTCCCCTACTCGGGGCCCAAGACGAGAGGAGGGGCGGAGATCACGACGAGGAGATCCAAGAAGGGCTGTGCCAAGGGGCGTGATTTCGCCTCCAGGTTGAGCGCTATCCCGGAATAGGCGTGAGGGTCAATATACAGAAGCGAACGAAGAAATGCACGTCGAGCACTCGAGATATAGCAGATCCAAGCCATGGTAAGGATCCACGATGGGCTCTCCGCCTCTCCCTCGATAGCCAAGTTGCATTGCATATACATTTGTATATTGGTATAATATGCTATGCTATCTAAAGTGCTGCTAGCCGGAATTAGTTTAATATTGGAATGATATCACAACATAGTCGGTCTTGAAAACGGAAGAAATCTATACATACCGATAAGGGTGAATGAGGTTCACTTTATTTGGTGCATGTTTTATCAATCTCACTGCAGTCAAGTTGCAGAGAGGGGCGAAGGAGAAAGTTCTGTAATTAAACCTTTTGTAAATATTGATCGATGATGATCACAGGGAAGCAAACACACGATTCTCTTAGAAAAGAAAAAGCACTCCTATTAATCTTTGAAAAAAAAAAATCACTACAAAGTGCTTGGAATTCCTGTTATGAAAGCGACTTTACGAGACTTCGTGGGAGGAGCGTAACGTTGGACTCTAAATATGGTTTATTAATTAGTTTATTTCCTGTCACTTTTTGTTTCTTCGGCAGCACAATGAATTATTAACGATAGAGCTCGCAATGAATTATTAATGATAGAATTCAATGGCACGGTGATAAGAAAAGAGCATGACAGAGGAGATAGCAACAAGAGCTTTCCAACATTGAAATGTCCGCATGTGCCATACATTCGGGAGAGGTCTGGGACAGCGCCTCAAGTATCACGTGTAAGAAAAATGACTTGAGGTGAAGATATATTGAATATGAGAAAAGAAAAAGAGAAGTCATCAAACATAAGGAACCAAATACTGAAAAAAAGATACAAGAAGAAAAGAGATTCCAAACTCAAGATATGAACAACATATATGCGACAAATCTATAAGGCATGAACTCCGATAAAATCATTCTGTTTCTGAAACTAGATCACAAGTGGACGAAAACCAAATAGCGGAACAATGATTCCTGTCCTACTGTCGTTGGAATATTAATATGCACGTGGTTAATTAGCTAAGGAACATTTCTATGCCCATGAAGAGATCACAAGTTATCTTCGGCATCGATCACTGTTGCTGGATCCCCGTTGAAAGGAAGGACTAGTATGGTGTTAGCTAAGATAGACGGAATGATGTATAGCCAGAGAAAGTTTTGATGGAGGTGCATGCGCGGCATTTTCCTTAGCTAAATAGCCTAATTTTGATGCTCTTCAAATTACGAGATCGCCACGTATGTGCACGAAACTGACTAGGATGGAGCATTTAATGAACCAAGCTGGCACAACAGTTGAGGGCCCACCAAACCTGAAATAGGAGGAAAGAGCTTGCAAGCTAGCTAGCGAATCTGCATACTAAACCACCGTATCGTTTCTCGCAATTCATTATAATTAGGCTGCCCACTTGAATTATTAATACGGATTGATGCGTTTTGGATGAACTGTCGCAGTTGTCACGAGAAGAATCCCACGGGTCTCAGGTTATGTAGACATTACAACTGGATATACCTCTTTTTTATTACCTTCTTCGCCTTTTGTCATTCATGTGCATCAGTGCATCATTATATAGTTCCACCACTACTTATATATTATATATATAAAAGATCAATTAATTAAACACGCACGAAGAAGACCATATTATCCATACGCCCGAAAATGAATTTGAAGTCTAAACGAATTATTGTATTTTAGTCGAAATTGTACACCTATTAACAAAATCAAGTAATTAAATATTCTACGAATACTACATATTCAAATTATTTATATATTTCACCATGGTGTTCTCCAATCATAACCCTCTAATTAATTTACATTTTTCTAAAAAAAAAATACTCGTAGATTAAGATTCATTAATTGTTGGATTATAAAAATGGTCGCTAAGTGAACCAGTCTAGATTTTAATGGACAACAAGACTGGGAAAGTCACTTTCTAATAAAATAGACCTTGATAGAAGGTAGAGGGTCAATCAAGTGGTGCATTCTTATAAAATAAAAAGAATTACCCGATCCATATATTCATAAACTATTAACATATATTACACCATCTCTCTTTTTTCCTATCCTCCACCCTAGCTTTGCTATGGTTGGCTGCCATCTTCCTCCCCTCGTGAGGGAGTTTTTTCATAGAAGTTGTTCCCTCCCCTCCCCTCCTCTAATCAGGTACTAGGGGAAGGGAAAGGCTATTTTTTTTTCCTTTTCTTTTTTTTTCTTCCTCCTTTTTTCTCTCCATAATTGTGGTTGGAGCTTGCCGGTCCCCTCGTGCAACCAATTCTAAGGATGGTGGAGCCTGAGCCAACAAAGTCAAGCCCCACCTTCATTTAGAGCCCAAACCCCTATCCCCGCACCTTCACCTTGCTTTTACTTCCCCAAACCCGCCTCCACCTTCATCGAATCTCCCCTCTTTTATTTCCTCTTAATTGCACCACCACCAACCCAGCTAGCCTCCTCCCTAGCCACTGCAACCAAATCTGTCTTGCTCCTTGACTCTGCCTTTCTCATTGCTAGTGTCATTGGCCTCTCTCTCCACCTCCTCTGCTTCCCCTAGCTAGATAGATGTCGGTTCCTCTAGTCTATTTGAAGCTTAAGTCGGCGACCATGGGCAGTCACCCTCTACGTTGCCCGCTGCTTAGCCTCTTTGTCGGCTTCCCTACGCCACGAGCTGCCCTTGTGCCCAAGAAAGCTCTCCTTCCCTATTGCTAGTGGATTTGTTGCAGGGGTCAATTGTAGCTGAAAAGGAGTTGGCCCATATTCTCAAGATGGTTTGCCTTTATTGGTTTTGTGTTAGTTTATTGGATTGACTAGTCTGTGTACGTGTTGGGTTTAGTTTGGACAAAAATAGTCATATGACTTCAACCCTTTACAAGATGTGCTTTGGTTAAGTCTTGCTGCCTTCTTTGTAAAACACTCATCACTAAGTACACATGTCTCTCACATAGTTAGAATCCACGTAGTTTTCACGTAATCTATTGGTCAATATTTTTACATAATATTAAAATTTAAGACCTAACATTTCTACAAATAATATAATATAAAAACTTAAAATATTGTAAGTCATAACAAGCCATATATATATATATATATATATTTATTTATTTATACACCTCAATTGAATAAATGCATAGTAAGACTCAATAGATCACAAGCCATAACAAGCTACAATTCTTTAACTTATTTTAGAACAATAACATACACAGAAGATACTATGAACAATTCTTTAACTTATTTTACAACAACAACATAATAATACTTCTATGTAACATGTCTATCATGTCCATATCTACACTTCACACGTATGAATAAGGAATACATGATATGCATCATTCAAATTATCAATCTTTTCTCTCATGCTCACACAAGCTATAGCCCCACCATATAATAAATATATGCTCACATATCATCTCACACATTGAGAATGGATAGACATCTAGCCGTCTGTGCATGCCTAATGATGCTATATATGACTGGTTATCTATGACTAACAAACTGAGGACCCTATCGTAAACTCACACCCCCATTTCTGTTATCATCGCACATAGTAAAAATTAATAGTATATAGCTCACGGAAGCTTCGACTCTACGTTGGGTATTGCGAGGTCTACTACCTCCTACCTCTCAATCATAGTTTCAAATCACCAATATCTAGTCTCTAATAAGGTAGTGTGATCGCCTGAAAACCATATATGCTAACGACCCTACGGGTAGACCGTTTATATTATAAGCACTATATAACAATCTCTACTCTTAACTCCAAGCTGAGTTAATAGAGGCACTATCTAGTTAGAACTTTACTACATGGTAATACGTGCAAGTGGTAAAACCATCAATATTATCAATCGTATGATATGCACATCGAAGTTTTCATACTCAAGAATGAGCAAAGAATCCATGAATAACTATGAAGTAGTAAAATAAATACAATTATACTAAACAGTAAATAAATATCTCCACACATATGATTTTAATGCCATGAATTCATAAAGTCAAACATCACTTCAATGTTATACTATTCCTCTACTACGAAGGATTCACTTGTGTAAAGTAGTTAACTCCAATTACGCCACGTGATTATCCTTGCACGGTACTGAATCTACTTTAATAATAAAAATAATAATATAAGCACATTTTTCACTGATTAATTAAATAATCCTACTAACAACCGTTACATATTTGGATAGGTCCACTTAGGATTTTCTTATATTTATTAATCATGTAGAATTGGTATATTAGTTACGAGTTACTGATGCAATTATCATTATATTTATCAGTTTACCAATTATTATCGATTCAAAATAAATAAAATAGATTGCATTCGATTAACTTACTCTATTGCATATACATGCAAGTCTAATAAAATTACTAAACTCCATTTAGAACAAAATCCTCATTAAAAGCAAATTCATAGAAGTACTCTCATATCAATTCCTTATTTATTAAAATATTAAATATAAATAAGAGAATAAATATGGCTAACTGGACTACCCTCATTTATGGCTAACTAGACTACCTTCTAAAGATAATAAATATTTAAGACTCAATTGATAAGGATAATAAATAAGATGCAACTAATCTACTTGAGCTAGTTCAAAGCCAAATATAAACCCACTAAGATTGGGCCTAAAGCCCTAGGGTAACTAGACCTAAAAGTTTCTTAGGTTGGGCCGCAGCCCAACCCACCAAAAACTTGAGTTGGGCAATGTGCAACCTAACGCACCACTTGCGTTGGGTTGCACCTAGCCTAACTCCACAACACCTCCTTTCCTTCCTCGCCCAAGGCAATACTATCAAAGAATTGGTTGTTGATGGTATACAGAAGAAGGTCGACGGAAAACACGAAGGAAAAATGAAGATTAAAGAAAGGGGAAGTCGAAGGGAAGCAATGGTTGGCTGGCCAAGGTGGTTGATGGTGACAGGAAACCTTTTCCATGGCCAGCAGCCATGGAGGTTGCTATTACAACTATCAGGCTATGAGAGCCCCATTAGATGATTGCTTAGCTCCTACGGAAGGAGAGGGACACAACTAACCCAATAAAAAGGGGATACATCGACCATGGCGATCGAAAAAGTATCGAGAAACCAATGAGAGGCTACCATGTGTAGCCTAAATTGATGGGAGAAACAAACCATTAAAAGTACCAATATAGCAAGGGGACGATGTGAGGAATCTACCAAGGTCATCGCGAGAAGGCATGAGGCCGACTGCCGGCCAATTGTTCGACGAGACTAAACAAGAAGAGAAAAGGGGAAAAGCATACTAAATGGCTAACATAATTTCACAAGTTAGAAGAAGACTGATCGACGAGCATTTCCACGGCAACGACAAGCACTGGCGCAACAAGAAGAAATGGGAAGAATGGCAGCTGTGGAGTGAGAGAGAAAAGAAAAGAGAGGGAAGAAGAAAATTAGGGGGAGGGAAAGATTGGTACGACAACACATGTGCCGGGCACATGTGCTCACATTTTTTATTGGATACAGTTTGTAGGCAAAATGGGAAACTTGTTCTAGGGTTGATGCCCAATCTCCTCAGTTTAATTTATTTGTTTGAACACTTGTATTGTTACATACTGATATCTTGGGCTTTATTGTTGGTTAGTTTGCTCTCAACCAAGTGTGGAGTATGTTCTAAGATTATCATCATGTATTCCCTATTTTTATTTGTGTATAAAAAATATAAATAAGAGAATCATTGAAAGAGCCCAGCCGAGATAGAACTCACCACATTTATCAGCATGGAAGGCATGGAAGGCATGCACCTATGAACTTCAACAATAGTCTAGAAAGGAGGCTTTTCTAAGATTAGAAGATCATTCTGATACATACAGAACACCACACTAACGCCACCCACAGCATCCCCACAAATTAATTTACTATTAGAGAGTGTTATATTGAGCTCTAGGTAAGCTTGGTAAGGAAATTATACTTCGAGCAAGAAGAATAAAAGGAAAAAAAAGTTTAAAGTGGCCGTGTAAGAAAGTAATTATAAGTCGTAATAAATGATTGCTATCGAATGGAAGCCACTGCCACCTTGGGGATTACATCTTATCGAGTTAACATAGTCATTTGAACGCGATCCGGTGCTCCTCACATATATCACGGATAAAATCATGAGGAAGAAATTAATATTTTTGTTACTTGGATGGCGCCCCTAACTTTAATTTAATTAACTGAGCAGGTCTGATCTGAGGACAAGTTAGTTAGTTAGTTAACCGAACTTATGTGCTTAAGTAGGTCGATATCCTTGTCTCCTAAGTTAAGATAATTAGGGACTTGTTGGGTTAGTCTATAATTCTTAAATAAGAATAAAATTATCATTTAATATTATACGCGTTAATCACACTTAAGCGCAGTTGCTTGGTTGGGCTTGGTGCATGCAGGGTCCAGAAACAGGTGGGAGTTTAGGCCACAAGGAATCACAATTCCAAGTTTCTATAGGCCATATAGATCCAAAAGAAACAGGGGGGTGGTGGTGGTGTCCGTAGAGTTACAATTTGGAAATGTATGTGTTTGAGGTCCAATCAAATTCAGGACTTGATGGGCTAGGTCAATCTCTCTCTCTCTCTCTCTCTCTCTCTCTCTCTCTCTCTCTCTCTCTCTCTGTCTGTCTCTCTCTCCCTCTATGTGCAGAGCCCTAGATCAAAGTCACAATCCGGTCAAGAGGCCTGGCCCACTTGAGGGAATCGGCCAACCACAATGCATCATGTCCAGCCTGGACAGCATGTCACTATATCAAGCCCATTGGGCTAAGGAGCCCATAGACAAACAAACCCTCTCCCGAATAGATCGTCGTCTCCCCCCTTTCCTCTAGGGTTTCCCCAGGAGGCCCTAATTCATCATCCCCAACACCATCATCGCCCGATCTTCGACTCCCCTGCCTCCACTTATGCCCTAAGGTTCGGCTCGAAGAGGTCGCCATCTCTACCCATCGCTATTGCTCCTTAGATCGCTCACCGATTTCAGATCTGTGGTAAGAATCCCTTCGATCCCAACTCACCTTGCTCTCTCTTTGACGATGAATTCGCTCGGTTTTGTTACGAAATTAGTTTTGGAGTTTTCTGCCTTCTTGTCGAATTTCTCTTTTAGACGGAATGCTCGGTTTTGTGAATTTCCCCTTTAGTGGTTTTTTGTTTAGGCCGCTCCAGAGGGGACTCAGTAGTTCTTGGGCTCCCTCTCGAGCTCTTTCTTTCTTTAAGAACTTCCTTTCTTTTCTTTGGGTTTTGGGTAGATCTGCTGCCCAAGGTTTTAGTAGCCGAATCGGAAACAAGGACGGAATCTGTTCATGGCAAGGCCCTTTCGTCAATCTTCCCTGAGGGATGGGCTTCAGGTCCACTGGTCAGGGATAATAAAATCCCAAATAGGAATTTCGTAATTTTCATCCACTTAGATGGGCCGATGTGGGCCCTATGAATGGACATGGTCAGATAAGCCCAAGCCCATTACCCATTGCCTGACGAATGAAAGATTATTTCTTCCCTCCCTGGATTCACCCACACAGCCCAAGATTGAATCCTTTTCTGCTAAATCTTCTTAACAAGACTGCATCCTTTGGACTTCGAAAGCCATCTCACGAGTATCTACATTTCGACGTCATATGCTGAACCAATTCTGAGACAGTAGATTTTCGATATCATAAGCAGAACGAATTCCGAGACAGTAGATATTTGGTGTCATGCTGAAACAATTCTAAGTTAATAGACGTTCCGCCGCTTTAATTCTTTAGGACGCTTCGGAAAATTTTCCATCTTTTTGGTTCTTGCAACTGTTACATGTTTCCTCTAATGCATTCATTCTTGGGATGAATCATCATTCGTCTCGTTGGCATTCATCTCATGTACTTGGAATATTTAGTAAAAGTTGCTGGAGTTCATGTAGTCAGTGTGACGCCATGATCTTTCACGAGGTCAAACTCATTAGAATGTAAAATATAAAATTTACTATTATGTAACATTTTAAACTTTTAGAGTAGTCCGTGAATTAATATGGTATCAGAACCAAAGTTCTAGGTTCAAATCATGTCACACCCAACTTAAAAATATAAAATTTCACTTAATTAAATTAAATTTATTTCTTGGGCTAATAAAAAATGTCTCATCCTAAAAGTTAGGAAAAGTGTATAAAAATATAAAAATTTACTGTTATCTAACAACTTAACCTTTTAAAATAATTTGTGAGTTAACATGACCCTTTCCTCAACCCAAACCCTACCCTTAACACTAGCTAAGATCTTAACCCACTTCAATGCCAAATTTCAACCTTAGACTACACTCCTAAGAGCCTAAACCAACTCAAAGCTCTAGTCAATCTAGCTAGTTTGGTCAGTTCAGAGCTTTCGCTTATTTGGCCTATCTCCTAAGCAAATCCTCGAGTCCTCTCTATAGTCAACTCTCATTAAAACACAAATCCATCCTCTAGTCAAGTGGCAGATCCAAATTTACACTCAAAAAGCACGAGGATCTTCAAAGTTCTAGCCGGCTAGAACCAATCCAGCCGACTAGACCATGGCGCTCAAGCTCTAGGTCTCTTCCTTCTATGGAACATGATGACTATAATACTCCAGAACAAAACTCGGGGAGTTATGAAAATCCAAACGATGATAAGATCCTAAATGAAAATTGACTTAACGAAAAAGTGTACTCAACCTTCAGAGTCCTCTCCAATTATCTTTTTGAATTTTTGTAAAATGGCAAATTATTATGAGCTAGATATCCAATAAGTAACGCACTCCATTATGAACATATAACGATAAAAATCAACAATGTTACATTCAGTAATAGAGCATGAATCATAACAAAATACATAAGCTGTCTTAAAAAATAAATAATTTTCTTATCTCTTACTTCATCTTAAAGTTTAATATTTGCTAAATTGAATTATAAATCATTTATAATATCTCATATTGAATAAATTAATATAACAAGAATTGATGTTTGTTAAAAGTGTACTATCATGATAACCTGTCAAAACTGATAAATATGTCTTATTGTCTCTTCTTTTTTAGATATTCGATTCTGTGACCACGTCGCACTACTAATCGGCATCGGATTGTCGCCTAAGATTTTTTCAAATAGTCAATCCTACTAGGGTCGTAATAGGCACATCTTCAACGGTTTATTGATCTTCTACTAGTCGTTGAGTAAGATTAGAATCATTGCGGTCAAAAATTTAGAAATTTATTTTCTAATCATGTTAGAATTCACTTGGTACTGCGTCATGGCATTACATTTCAAGATAATTTTTCCTAGAATCCTCTTAAAATTTTGGGTTCTGAATATCACTTTTATTAGTCTTTATTTATACTGATTCATTTTAAATTTTAGATATAATTAATATATTATCAAGATTCTCAATTCTTCTAAATACAATTTATACATAAATTATCCATAAATTAGGATATTAGTAGTTTTTTAATATATATATCTTTCTTCTGTATTAGTCATGCATAGAAAACTCGAATAAACAATAATCAAATTTAATCCTTTAAAATTCTCATCTCATAAATAATCTTTTGTTAAATATTTTATGCTTAAAAAATCTTTCTATAAAGATCTCTTATATTTTATTTTCTATAAATAAAATATATGAGAATCTGTGAAGCATGGATACCGATACAAGATACGGGGATACGATATAAATTTTAAAAACTAGGATATGTATACGGCACTAAAAAATTAATAAAAATATAGGCAACAATTAATTTCTAAATAAAAATATATGCAAGAATTGCCTCACTGCCTCCTCTACATAGAGGTAGTAATTAATTTTTACAGTGAGGCAATGAGCACAAACATCAATCAGCTCACTGTGATCATTTAGCATCCTAAATTACTCTCATAGCTTTCTAAATTAGTCATTTATCATCAATTAGTTCATTGTGATCAAACCTCTAAAAACAAAATCAAAACCCTAAATTCTAATATCACAGACAGAAAGGGAGGGAGGAAGGTGCGTGAGGGAAGGAGAAATAGGGTATCTCAGTCACCTAAGGGAGTCGCCGTCTCGAGAGAGAGAGAGAGTTGCTGCCAAGGGAGTCGTTGCGCACACAGGGTGGAAGCTTTTGTTGTAAGGGGAGGGAGGCCTTCGTCATCGGCAGTAAGGGAGGTAGGAAGGTTTTCGTCGCTGGCACGTAAGAGAGAGAAGGGTTTTTTCGCCAACTAGGTCGCTAGAGAGAGAGAGGAATGAAAGAATTGAGCGAACACGGATTAGGTTTTGGTGTTATTAGTTAAATGCTAACGGGGATTAATGGGTTCGAATGAGTTTTGTTTGGCAGACTTGATTCGTTTAATCTACATAATTCAAAAATGTGTCCCTGTTGTATCCCCGTCGTATCTCATTGTATCCCTGCCATATCGAATAATGAAAATTAATTATTTTAAATCTGATACTTATCAGATATGTATTGGGGTCGTATCAGTATCCGATACTGGTACGGAGGCCCAAATGAAGTATACGTGCTTCATAGATGAAAATAAACATTTCCTCTTCTATCTTATTTTCTAGAAATAAAATGTAATATTAAATATTTTTAGAAATATGAAATTCCTTTAAGTTGAAATATTTCTAATCTATTAGAAATATAAAAGCATTATCTTTCCATAGATACATCCAAAATTTCTAAATCGAATACAAATTCCATAGTTCTCAAATTTGTATTTCTAATATAGATCTAATACAAATTCCATAAGCTATTTCGATCTAATTTTTTAAATTAAATAATTTTATAATACAATATTTGTGATTAAAATCTTGACTATTTAATCTAAAGGACTTTGGGTACTAAACTTTCATAATAGTTTGTTAGGTAGATCTAAAACCTTGGCTTTGATATCATTCTATCATGCTATGATTACTATAAATTTCTAGAATAAAACTCGGAAAATAACAGAAACACAAACAAATGTGATGTAAAGTGGATGAAAAAATTGGTATTTTATCTTTTATAAAATTATGATAAATACCTTTTAATTTGATATTAAATAGATTGATAGGACAAATATCAAGGGTAAATTAATATTGAGTTAATGTGTAGTACAAAATGTAATTTTAATGAATAGTAATTATATTTCCGAGTAGGACTATTATAATATTTAGTTATTCTGGAATAAGGGGTTGTATTCTAGAATTAAAAAAAAAATTTCTAAAGTGAAGGAGGGCCTATTGTATTGGATATTCTTTTTGTACTTTTCAAACTCAATGGGCTATCAGATGAGATACTTAGTGTGGATAAAGTAATTACTTGCGATTAGCAACCAATCATGATAACCTACTAATTTGATCCAAATCTTATTCAGAAAACAATTGACTCACTTGAAAATCTTACTCTCTTGGCCATCTAGTGGAGTTTGTTCCAAAGTTAAGACCCAAGCCATTGTACACATTTGATAGCTTTGTTGCAATATCTGACTGTTATTCCTTAATGTTGTGTTTCAGACACTTGTCATAAAATATGTCATTGTAGGTATATTAAAGATCTGGTCTTGATCCTACTCATTGCCTAACGCCCTAGTCCCCGACCCTCCTTTGTAATCTATTGTTTTGGTTAAGTTGACTTTGCCATAGTGTTATTCATTTGCGATAATTAATTGATTGGAATTGTGGTTTTATATTTCTTTGCTTTTTGATACAATTTTTCTTTCTCTGATTTAATTACTATCATGTATTTAGTTTTGATGTTCTTATCCTTGTACGCAAATCACCGGAAAAGGTAAAACCAAGGTTCGAAAAAGCAAGATCGAGATTGTCCTTCCCAAAAATAATACGTATTGACTGGATCGGTCGTATCAGTCGCCTGGATCGGATTGGATCGGACTTTTTAATTACATAAGATTTTAAGTATTATTTTAAAATGTAGGAAAACTTTTAAAAATTATATAAAAAAAGAAAAAGTATGGTGCATTGAAAACTAAAAAGAATAAGAGATTAGAAAGAGAGCGAGTGGAAAAAATAAAAATAAAACTGAGAGAAAAATAAAGAAATAAAATTAAAAAATTATATATCGAAATTTGTCGGAGCTAGATTTCTCCGTAAGAGAAACAATGGCTATATAGTAAGGAGAGAAAAAGAGAAAAAAATAGTGAAAGAGAGAGAAGAAATATCGAAAGAGAGAAAGAGAGAAAGAGAGAGAGAGAGAGAGAGAGAGAGTTCAGATCGGCCCTAGATTGGCATTGGCCGATCCGGCGAACCATGGGTAAAACTATATTGTGTTGATGCAAAAATCTAATAATCTTTCATTGTTTCATAAGATTTCTTTTTCAGAGTTTGTTATAACTCTGTCCTAACAGAAAATAAACATCTTTTGCTACCCTATTACTAGCTTAATAGAGTTTCCATTTTTCTCATCTTGGTTATTCTTCTTAGAAATGAACTTATGTTCTAATCATAGCACCCTATCATTTGATTTGCCTGCTTTATTTTCCTTAAGAAGAAAGGTCTAACATTTTTTGTAGCCTGAGTGCGCACCTCTAGATTCACAACACATCTCAAGATGAAGAAAGAAAAGTACTCAAAAAGTTCTCATCTTGGGATGATTTTTTGAAATCTCGAGTTGCATTTAATGGCTGCACTAGTAGTTAAACTTTTTTTAATTTTTAAGATAAACTTTTGTATGTTAAGTGTACATTCTATCATTTTCTGTTACTTATGTACATCAGTATGTTTTCTTCTCCTTACTTATTAATGCCTTTCACTTTGTTAGGCTGCATAGATTTCTTTAAGTTGCAGGGCCAATTTGATTGCCCTTTTCATCCTTATCAACCACTGGTGATATGTTATTCTGGTGTTCTTTAGGAACTGCTTTTTCTTTAGTTTATTTAGAAAGATACGAAGGTGATACAGCCTAGTTCATTTCTCATGGAGAAACTAGCATATGTTTGAAATATTTTCCTCTTCGACATCCTAATTTGGAAATAACATATTAAGATTGACTGATTTAAATTTAAGCGGCATTTTATGGATGTGTTGACATTGCTGATATGAAATTTACAGTGAAAGTAAGAAGACAAACATACACTAGAATAAATTTGGTGAGTCATTGAGTGTCAGATGTGTCCTTTCCAAAAATTTTCTCCATGCCTATAAATTATCTGTCTCATGAATTCATCTTCTTCTCAGAGGAAGAGAATTGAATAACCTTTCTGTACTATCATGTTAATTTGGTTATCATTTTGTCGGAATACCTGCATTATAAAAGCAGAATTCTTTTTTTTAATTACTATGATTGACTTATTTGGATTTTTAAATGATCTATTTTTTCTTACCTCATTCATACATTAGAAATATAATAACCTGAAAATGCGGTACTTAGTATTTTTTTGGATGAGAGGTGATCACGTTGCCATTTTCCATTAACTCATTAAGGCCCTATAATTGATGGCACAATTAAACAGTTTTACATTTGATTAACATGCAGCTGTGATTCAGCATGAGGATTGCATGATTCTGGGAGAAGATAATCACTTGTCAAACAAAACCTTCCATTGTTAGTACTTAGTAGAGTCCTATCTTTCCCTGTAACCAGCATGGGAGAAGCTAGTGACACTGAACCAGTTGACACAGAAGTGACTCCACCAGCTACCAGGCGCAGGAGAAAGAAGTCTATGGTCTGGGAACACTTCACCATTGAAGCTGTGGCTGGAGGATGTACACGGGCTTGCTGCAAACTGTGCAAGCAAACATTTGCATACAGTTCTGGTTCTAAAGTTGCAGGTACTAGCCATCTTAAGAGGCACATCGCCTTGGGTTCCTGTCCCAAAATAAAAAACCAAGAGAAGCAGCAGCAGCTTGCACTTGCTTCAGGTGGAAATACTGATGGGAGTAACATTGATCATCCTAAAAGACGCTATAGACTATCTGGCTTTGCTAATGCTGCATTTGACCAGGATCTTAGTTGCATGAATCTTGCAAAAATGATAATTGTGCATGACTACCCACTTCACATTGTTGAACAACCATCTTTCATATCTTTTATTGAAAGTCTACAACCTCGTTTCAAGATGGTAGACATCAGTGCGATAGAAGAAGAAATCTCAGCTGTCTACCAGAAGGAGAAGCAAAATTTGATGCAAGTGCTTGGCACTATACCTGGAAGAATTAGCCTTACTATAGGCCTGTGGACAACTAGTCAAACTCTTGGATATGTTTCACTTGCTGGACAGTTCATTGATAGTGATTGGAAGTTGCATAGAAGAATGCTTAACTTCTTGATGGTATCTTCTCCTCATTCAGAGAATGCTCTCAGTGAAGCCATTGGGGTTACTCTTTCAGATTGGAACATGAAGAGTAGGTTATTCACTATCACTTTGGACAATAATTGCTCATCTCATGACATCTACAGTGCAAATCTTAGAGACCATCTCTCCAACAAGCATACACTTATGCTCAAAGGTCAGTTGTTTGTCGTCCGCTGCTATGCCCATATTTTGAATGTAATTGCTCAGGATGTGATTGCATCAATTCATGGAATAATATATAATATCCGTGAAAGCGTAAAATTTGTAAAGGCTTCTCCCACTCGTGAAGAAAAATTTGCTGAGATTGCCTTGCAACTTGAAATTCCTAGCACAAAGACCCTTTCTCTTGATGTTACGACTCAGTGGAACACGACTTACCTCATGCTTCTGGCTGCCTTGGAATATAAACAAGCATTTACTACTTTGGAAACACGTGATGATAACTACAATGAAGCACCGTCAGCAGATGACTGGAAGAAGGTGGAGGTTGTTTGCACATACTTGAAGCTCTTATATGACTCTGCAAACGTCATTGTGGCAACAGCGGATCCAACTGCAAATATATTTTTCCATGAAGCATGGAAAATTGAGCTAGAGCTGACCACTGCAACACTGAATGAAGACCCTATAGTAAGTACCATTGCTAAAGAGATGCACGAAAAATTTGATAAATATTGGAAGGACTGCAGTCTTGTCTTGGCAATTGCTGTGGTTATGGATCCTCGCTTCAAGATGAGGCTTGTTGAGTTCAGTTTCTCAAAAATTTATGGCGCAGATGCGGTAAGGTATGTTAAGGTGGTTGATGATTGCATTCATGAGCTCTATCACGAATATGTTGCCCAGCCGCTTCCGTTAACCCCAGCTTATGTTGAACAAAGTGATGCCAACAACATGAATGTTGACGAGAATAATCAGCCAACAACTCCAATCTCTGGCGGTGATGGACTTCTAGACTTTGATATGTACCTCTCTGAGATGGCTGTAAACCAGCCAACAAAATCTGAGTTAGATCAGTATTTAGAAGAGTCCCTTGTCCCAAGGATCCAAGAATTCGATATCTTGAACTGGTGGAAGCTCAACATTATTAAGTTTCCGACACTCTCCAAATTGGTTCGGGATGTCTTAGCCATTCCAATGTCCATGGTCAGCTCAGGCTCTTTTATATTTGACACAGGAGCTGGGAGAGTGCTGGATGAGTATCGAAGCTCGCTGAGTCCTGAAACAGTGGAGGCACTTTTCTGCGCAAAAGACTGGCTACAGTATCTGCCCACCATGGCGGAGCCACCGTCAACATCAATTGTTAAAATGGAATTCTAAGTAATGCTTACTGGAGTAGTGATTAATGTTCTAGGCTCTTGCAGGCCATCCTCTTTTCCTTTTATTTTTGTCATGTTATCTAGCAGGACTTTAACTTAAGTTTTTGTATGTTCACATCAGCTCTGTACTACTTCCCTGATATGTCGATGTAGTAACTTAATTTTCAACAGGTTATGTATGGAATGGTAGGCAATGCTTCTACTTCAATGTGCAATTTATGTCGTGATGCCCGTCCATCTTATTACTTAATTTTTTGTACGTACACGAAACGATTCCTCCGGCTTTTGATTGTGTGACATGTCTAACGTTATAAATAAGGTCCGTTTGTTCTCTTCATGAGGAAATCAAGGCCCATGAGGAGGTCACTCTTTCACCCTCTTAATGAGTCCTGCTCGAAGCTCGCTAATCTTCAATGGGCTGGGCTACCAGGAAAGAATGATGTCGGGTTTTTAGAACTTTAAACTGTTCTCTTCTCTCTTCTTTGCCGACCTATCTCATATCGCACATATGCTCTAGGATATTAAATGAATTTTGAGGGCAACTTGTTAGTCAGTAATAAAGAACTAATGACTGATCAAAATTTTCAAACAAGGGGTTTTGTGTTCCCTCTGGTAGGAACACAATCACATGGGACTAGATGATGCATTGGTGTCTGCTCCGAAGTCTGTGTTCCATTTTTGCTGAACAATTGCATGTGAAGCGTGGGCGTGGCCTTCGTGATAAACTCAATGACTTTCACATGGGTACTCGGCTAAATCTAGAATCAGGAACTTAGGAGGGAGGAGGGAGGAGTGATGAGTTTTTCCAAGTTGACCATCACTCACTCTATCCAAGAGTAAATATATACTAAGATCCATCTCATCAACAGCTTAGCTTGCAGTAAATTAGAGATCGACGTTAATTAAACCCATCTTTATATACAATACCCATCTATCTACCCTTCCCGCGTAAGGTCGTACCTCTCTCTCTCTCTCTCTCTCTCTCTCTCTCTCTCTCTCTCTCTCTCTCTCTCTCTCTCTCTCTCTCTCTATATATATATATATATATATATATATCTCTTGTACCATATTTTAGAGTTAGTGACCGGAGCTATTACTATCTCTTAGCAACGAATGATGGGTTCTCAGAAATCCCTGGGGCATCTTCTCGTCCTCATCTGGGTCGTGGCTATGGCCTTATGCGGCGTTTCTCCGGTGCTGAGCAGGGTCATCCCCGCCGCCCCACCGAAAGCCCAGCCTAACGCGACGGATCAGTTTCTGATTCCCCACAACCAGGCCCGCGCCGCCGTAGGGGTTGGGCCCCTGAATTGGAGCGGGAAGCTGGTGGCGGAGGCGAGCAAAATGGTGGGCTACCAGAAGCAGTACAAGGCTTGCGACTTCGCAGACTTGGATTCGAGCCTTTACGGGGCCAACCAGGGCTGGAGCAGCTACCCAGCGCGGCCGGATGAAGTGGTGGGGTCGTGGGTGGAGGAGGAGAAGTATTACTACCACGCCAACAACACGTGCGCGGCGGGGCACGACTGCGGCACGTACACCCAGGTGGTGTGGCGTAAGACGGTGGAGTTAGGGTGCGCCCAGGCCACGTGCGTCAAGGGCGGGGCCACCATCACCGTCTGTCTCTACTACCCCCATGGGAATGTGAAGGGGCAGAGCCCCTACTAGTTTATAAGAATTAATAAGATTGCCGGCCCCCGGCCCTCGGCCCTTTCCTTCTCTTTTGCAAATGGTTGATCATTATTCGACTGAATTAATAAGTGAGGGGAGAGAGAGAGAGAGAGAGAGAGAGAGAGAGAGCATCATGTATGTAGTTAACTACAAGAGCTCAACACTACGTTCCATCTAGGTCTAATATTATGTGTCTTTCTTTTCAGTTCAAGCGAGGCAGATGCTCGGCAGTAAAATACTACTACTTCCATGTCGTACACCTTGAAAGAGACTAACCAATCTTCAGTATAATCTGACTTTAAGGCACAAAATTACTAATGAAATCCCTTGCAAATCACAAGTTCTTTCCATTCTTCTCAGATCTAAGGCACAAGAAAAGTTTACTTTGTGACGTTGTGATCGAACGAACTATCAACCTAAAAGACCTAGAACGCCAAAAAAATCCATCACCTTTCTGATTGCTGGGTCGTGCATTGTACCAAGGCCATGCCAATAATATCAGCAAACGTCGTTTCCCGTGGCAACCATATATATCGGAACAAATGTCATATTACAATTGATACTATTGGACAAGACAATTAAGAATTTCCACGTACGCGGTGAAGTATATTGGAGAAACAAGTAAACTCATTGATGTAGCACATGATAATGTAAATAATCTAATTTGATTTAACAAGAGGGAAAGGAAAGATCCTGTATGAGCTGTTTGTTTATCTAAAGAACCAGGGAAAACTGTATAAATGGTTGGTCTACATAGATTCTGATCATTCCACTGCTTACTAGACCGAATTCAGCAGTGCATCTGCTTCCTTTTGAAGATGTATGGCGCATTGAACAACTCAAGGGAAGAAAACTTCATTGATGCAAAACTAGCCTTACAAAGGAGTAAAGAAATCAGCAGACCAAACGAACACCTATATACTGCTCTGTGTGTCTGTCTCCACAACTGATACATCAGTTTGAGCTTCTGATTCTTGTGTATCGACTGAAGGACCATTATCAACTATCTCAGTACTGCCGTTTTCAGCCAATTGCTTTCCATCAACATTATCTGCAGAGCTGTTGACTCTTAGATGCGAGACTGTCAATAACTGGCTAGCACCATCAAATGTGCTTCTGCATTGTATGATCAGGGATGCTCCATTTGGATAACATCGGCCAAAGCAAGTTGCACAGTAAGGATAAGCGACCTAGAAGTTCCAAAAAAAGGAGGGGAACTAGTCATGCAGTGGCAAATCAGTATCTAGTGATTAGAACTTAAAATCTAAATCAAAGCTTCTCTGACCTCTACAAATGCTTGACAAAGTGAAAGGAAAAGGGTTGACTCATTCCCACGGAGCATTCGCATAGCATTATACCTAACTAGAGAGTCAGAAACAGCCTGTAGTCCATTCACAACCTCCTGTGCCAGAATGTGCATCAAACTTACAGGTGCACAGGGTCTTAGTTCATTCATAGCTGCTGAAACACCTGTATGGAAGCAACAGTGAAGTAACATATTAGCTGGAAGATACTAAACCAAACAGCAAAACAGTTTTACTCACTCCAACAGCCTAAAATATAAAACACAGCAAAAGGTCTCTGCCTTTTCCAAATTTTCTAACAGAAAATGAAAACATAGCATAATTGTTACATCTCGCTAATTTGTAGCTTAGGCCATCGATCAAGTCCTTGGCTGTTGAACAATCAGATTAGTCATTATTTGCAATAGATATCAAATATAGAATTCACAATTCTTACCATTAACAAACACAGCAATAGGAGGATGCTCCATTAAGACAGAAGGTGGAGTCACATCATCCTGTGTTTCATCAATTACTCCATTGGTTGCAAAGCCAACAGATGGCATGGGAACCCAACGATGTGAATCTAAGACAACCTATGCGGCACATAAAGAAAGAACTATAAAAATGTTAAAAATCGTTCAGTATCACCAACGATTATCAGCAAGACTTTGAAAGAGGACTGAATTTAAAGTGGCCAAGAATGAAAACAAAGAGATGTTAGGTACATTTTAGGCATTAGAAAGTTAAAATTATCCATGATAAGCTAGAGAAACTGATAAAACAAATAATACATGAAGGGCAACAACTTGATGTTGTAGTAGATAACTAGCCCACAATATAGAGAAGTGAAATCTCAACAACAGTTGAAGTTAAAGCAAAGATATTGAAATACAAGAAGGAATGTTACGCAGCTTCATGCATACCTGGAAATTCTCAACTGCTGCACTCATATTTTTTGAGAACAAATTAAGAACTGCACTGGAGATAGACAAATAAATTTAGATACAATCTGACTAGTTACAACATGTATCAATGAGCAATAAAAGATAAAAGATGGAAATATGGAGGTGCTATTTACTTTTCAAAGAGTGGTGGAAGCAAGCCTCGAAAATCCAATCCTACCAAGCCGAGACCCATTGCACAATACTGTAAAAAATGTAACAAAACGGTTATCAACACAGACAAAAACGGTGGTGATTGTCTTATTAATAACAACTGTGATTCTTTAAGAGTTTGAGCATTCTGTTGTATAAGTGGTTGTGTCCAAAAGTATTCTGTAGTATAAATGATGATGACAATGATGATAGTTGATACAATATATATAGATAGTTTGCCACTAGATATGCATGAGCATGCAGTCATGGCATGTGCATTTAGAGAGTCGAAGGGAGGAAACTAAAGAAATTATTCAAACAAGTCTTAAGCATATTCAACAAATACTATAGCAGCAAAGCTAGCAAAAACATATTAGTTACAACTTCTGCTCTATCACTTGATGTCATTAGAATCCAAAAAACCTAATGTTTTGAAAGGCGGCCGCCGGTGGCCAATAGTCACCTCACCGCCTAGCGCCTGGGCAGAAGGCGGGCGACAAGACGGGTGACAAAGCAGTCTAGCATTTTAATATAAAAAATTAAATAAACATATATATATATATAATACTGATTCACAAATAATTACTAATTTACTTCAATTAATTTCTTCAACAAGCAATTACTTAAATTAATAACTTCAGCAGATAATTACTTCAACAAATACCGACCAACTTCAATTAGGAAATAAAAAGTTAAGAACTAACATATTAAGAGAGAATTGATCAATAGAAAATAAAAATGAAAAAAATCATTCGGTGTGAGAGACTGATAAGGTGAGATTGTGAGAGAGGGAGTGAGAGGGAGAGGAGAGAGAGAGAGAGAGAGAGGAGCAATGAAGTACCATCCATTGTGGGAGAGAGACTGAGAGAGAGTGTTGCCGCTGTCGCCAGCCACTCGTGACTTCATTGTGGAAGAGATTGGCTGTCGTCTTTGTTGTTGCCAACCGTGGAAGGAATTTTTTTTAGGGTTTGCTGGTGTGCTAGAGAGAGAGAGAGAGAGAGAAGCGAGCAAGAGAGGAATGATCGTGTTGGATTTTTTTATATATAGGTTAGTTATTAAACCCAATCCGCTAAAAAACCTGACCTGCTAAACTTTTCGCTTAAATTATTAGCGAGCCAAAGAGCTGACCCGCTCGGCCTGCTATTTAGCGCCTAGGGACTCCGCCAAGGTGTACCCCCGCCATTTGCCGACACATTTCTGCTTAGTGGGGCGGCCGATGCGCCGCCCCGCCATGGCGACCGCCTTTTCCGTCATTCAATACACTAAAAAGAACAACTACAAGAAAAGAAACATAATAATGCTCACCATGCATTGGTCAAGGATATTAGACAGAGATCCACCTTCAGAAATCTTCGGGAGCATGGCTTCAAGAGTGCTTAGATGATTTTCAATTTGATGCATAGCCCAGCTGAAAAGAAGTCCACCATCATAGTTCTCCTCACTCCCAGATTTATCATTGTTGAATATGGCACGATATTGGTTAACAACATCAAATAGATGCATCCTATGGCAATGCACCATTCCTTTTAAATACTCATAAACGTTCCTCTGGTCCAAATCGTCAAGAATCCCTGAAAGCCATGCTTCTCTGCACCTCAAGAACTAGAGATTTAATTAGACCATTAGATAGTGCAGATGCAGAAGGTGACAGATACTGTAAAAATGACTCAGATGCAAAAATAAATCAATGGTCATTTTCTTTTATATAGACTAGCAAATGCAAGAATAAGAAGATATAAGGATGATTGTAATTGGTTACGTCAATTTAAATATCAAAAAATCCAAGGTCAAAAGTCAAGCTTGCCTATATTTCAGTTTAACGTGTCCAGATAAGTAGACACCCTCAATTGCAAGCATCTGGTTAAGGTGGTCAGATATGGGGACTTGTCAACTGTCAGCTATTAGAACTACATTATATGTATCAGTAGCAACTGCATAAAGTTCTATCGGTATGTACTGTGTTAAAACAGATACCTAAACAGAAAAATCCAAAATTTCAAGTAACAAAATAGTACCACCAAATATAAAGTTTCAGCTACCATAAAATGGGTTAGTATTTGGCACTTATGAGAAAACCTATTCACTCTAAAGCCACAGGACAAATAGCATGCTATCAGCTATATCATCCATAACATATTCTTAAATCAAGTTGGCACAATACTCACAATACTGTGTGTGTGTGTGTGATATGGGGAGAGAGAGAGAGAGAGAGAGAGTAATATCAATGTAGATCATGTACTTGTCAAGTCAATAATGGACTCTTCAGAATATGTTAAGTAGATATCTTAAGAGAATACTTCAGTAGCCAAGATAAATTATAGTTTAGTAGTAAATTTCTGAGAAAATCAGAAAAAATTATATTCATGACATGTTCTGCAATCAACAAAGAGTTGTTAAGTATGGGCGGGTAGAGATCTACTTAATATATGAATTGGTATGATTTATCGGCATCAAGAAACCCATCCATATGGATCTATTAAAGGGAAGACAATAGCAAAACACGAAGATGCACACAAATTACATATACCTGTAAGCGCAATTCAGGTTCGCTGAATACTCCTATACGCCGCAAATGTGAAACAATTCGAAGGCATTCCGGCAACTGTAAACCACCAGTTCACAATTTAGTCAGTAATTTTTTACAGCCAAAAATAAAAGATACACTTTTAACCCACATCCTGAATGATCTATATGTGCATGCATCCCAATATGTATATAATATAACTCCTTCGCAGAAGCGAAATGCTGCAGCAACTGGAGGAAAGCTTGTATTTTCTATGCAGAACAAACAACAGCTTTTTTAGTGAACTACCAGTCTAACCTGGATGTTAGATTGAAGTTTCTGAAGAAGCTGGGAGAGTAGAGACTGTGTTGTCTTCCTCACTTCTGCAACTAATGCCTGAATGACAGGTAACCTAGAATCCAAATAACAAAAGCAAACTGTCAACATGGACTCTGTAGCTGGTATCCACTGTTCCTAGTAATCTACTTAAAATCGTAATAAAGTGGGACAACTGAGCTTACTCATATAGGACTTACTCAGCGTGCAATTTTGATAATTTGCTAACAAAAGCTTCCAAATCAAGTGCCTCATCATAATTACCATTCCGTATACATCTGCAGATAAGGATTAATAGTTTCATAGGTAACATATCAGTACTCCGCAAAAGCTCAGTTAAAGACCTAAGATAACTGATATAGGAGCAAACAAGTGGCTAGTAAATAAAGCTAAATGGCTGTTACAAATGGGTTAAAGTGTGTGTTGATGAGGGACATTAGCAATCATGATCTAGCTAGTAAATAAAGAGTGCTTTTCAATGCAGATAACCCTTGGAAAATATATATTGCAGATATATTATTTTGAAAGTAAAGTTTACTTATATCCACTTACATGCCAGGCCTGATTACCCTAAAAGTTCATCAGTTTAACAAGAACAAGTAGATCAGACTGATAGAGTGGACATGAAAATACAAATATATCATTCCTTGAGCAGTATTCAAGTATAGGAAACAAGCACATACGTGTCCATCAGTTGAGGAACTTCAAGCAAGTCAAGCAAGGTACTGTGGTTTGCTAGCAATGTTTGATTAAGCCTCCTTTCTTCCAAAATTTGCTGTGCAGATTCAATAAACTCAGTGCAACCAGATGTAAGATTTGGAACCTCTTCTATCTACAATAAGAAAGAGAAAAATATTGTCAAATATCTAATTGCTGCACTCAAGACAATCTATCCGAAAATGGATAATCATGAGTAATATAGATAAGAGATTAAGGGGGATGACAACCATTAGCAAAAGAAGGAACAGAGAAAGATGATATCACAATTTCCATGGGTCAAGCAATGTCCTAATTATCCAGTTGTGTATTATACACCAGGTTATGAGTCCCAACTCCCAAGTATTACATCTTACCAACTATCATAGTTCCATTAGTATTTTTTTGATGATAGAATGAAAATGAATGAGGGCACACATACTCGATTCTTGGTGTACAAACTCATCTGAACACTCAACAGTCAACACATCCTCATTTTTCATATTGTTGATAACTTCCCCATCTAGATAAAAAACACTCCTAACTCAAATGGACCTTATATCTTGTGCTAGACCAGATGGACAAAAGCAAAGGTAAAGAAGATAGACTTCCGGACAGTAATACCAACAGATTTGCATTCGGCTCCTGGTAAACAGTAAACAACAACAATGGACAGCTTGAGGAGCAAATTGTGAGATAAAACTATACTTAAAAGTTTATCAGCAAAAAGTTTCTTATTGCGGTACTTTAAATAAAGAATTACAGGTTAGAAGACCTAAAACAGCAAGGTGCAAATTTTATGATGGTTTATTAAACACGAAATGTAACTTCACAGATTAGCATGACGATTGAAAGCCATGTCTCGTATGAATGGTTTGTTAAAGGTTATTATCATATACAACAACAATACAATTGCAAATACTAACCAATCTGACATCCCGCGAAGGATTTCAGATTTCCTCACCCAACGTGGCTACAATTTGATCCGAAATAAAAGCTTTTGACCAGAAAGTAAAGATTGTCAATTACCAGAGACTCTAAATGGAGGTCAAAATCCTCGAGCTGCTTCCGGATGAATGAGAGGGCTTCGGAAGCAGCAATGAATGCACCATAATTCTCCACGGCCACCTCTTGCATCTGTCTACTGATGCGCTCTGCATCCACGCGGAGGAGCTCCGGTTCCTGCGGTTCCACCAACAGATCTAGATCGGTTCCACAAAGGAGGATCGAGGGAAACGAGGAGAGAATAGGATGGGATCCTTTACCTTGTGGAGGCGCTCGATGGAGAAGGAGAGGAGTTCAGAGACGTAAGGTTGGTATGAAGCGCCGGCGAGGGGGAGGAGCCCCGAAGCTGCCATGGCGTCTTCGTCTTCTTCTTCTTCGTTTCTGCCTCCCACCCGTACAACTGGAATCCTCCTGTCGATCTCCATGATATGGGGCTCGAGCATTTCCTTCTATACAAGTCTGAGAAACTCGTCGAACATTTAGATCTGCCAAGGCAAGTCTAGCGAGCAATCGAAGATCCACAGAAAAATAAAAAATATCCCCAACCTGCTCACACACTGTTTGCTGTAATTCCAAGGACGGTTGCATATTGCTATACATTGCACCATTACGGTCTACGGGCCATAGGCCAAATGGGCCTGGACCCAGCCTGTTTGCGGTGCCCCTGGCCCCACGTAGTAAATGGTGGTGGAATGCTAAAAATACCGAGTTGCTACCTAAAATTAACAATACATCTTTTTCTTTTGTTTTTTTTTTTTTTTGTAGAAAAAAACTAAATTTACAATAGCTCAAACTCTGCACCTGCAGTCGCACCCACCCAAATGTAGGGCTCATTTTAGTAATTTTCGTACAAGTTAGAATTTGATATTTTGGACTCGGGTTTGGGTAACAATTACCCCCACGAATTAGGCCGACTATCCAGGCCTACCATGGTTGGGCCCAAAACCATGTTAATAAAGCATCATTACAAGGCAAAAGGAAACACAGAAGTCCAGGACCTAAGCTGTAATTTGCAAATGAATCGACCTAAGCTGTAATTTCCAAGACTATAACTAAAATAATAAGGGCATAGAAGCAGAATATGGCCCTAAGAAATGCAGAATATGGCCTCCTATTTACTATGTTCTTACAATCAAACTACTACATTCAATCTACATGGAAATGGCCCACAATTATTGGAAGCAACAACGTTTAAACCAACAAACTTAAGTTCCTTTCTACAATATATACATTTGTCAAAACTTACACACTAGGGAAAAAATTTCCCTTTCTGGCAGAGCAACGAGGTAATAAATTACAGTGCAAGATATGTCTTTATCATAATCGCCCCAGTGGGATCAGACAGGAGATGCCTGACAAGACACATTCTCAGGCTGTTTGGTGCAATTGCAAACATGTAGAAAGCAAACAAGATGAGGTCTACAGATGAAAGCGTGGAGCCGAGGAATCCCTGCCACATCCTGAGAAGGAAAGAGATCCGAGTTAGTTGAAATTAATCAACTATTATGCCAAAAATAACGAAAGGAATCCCTGCCACATAATCACTGTCTTACAGGTGACTAAATTTTACTCGCTACAAGACTTCAAGTTACAAACATTACAAGATCAACAACAAGCTAATCAAGTTGATATGCAGGCATTGTTCCATTAATGCCCTCAGCCATTTCTTTAAACATGAGTAGGAAGCGCTAAAATTTGAAATACCAATTAGGTAAGCGGAAAAAAATCTGGAAGAATGTTCTGATGCCTTCAATATCCAACTGTAGTATCAGTGCCAGCCCAAAGAGGAAGAATGCCCGTTGACGTTTTCTCTCCTGAGGCCACAGTGTTCTCCATGCTGAAACACCAAAATAATGAACAAACTCAGATAACAGCATCAACTAGATAATTGTGTTGTGTTATACATAAGTAGCACAGTCCTTCCAGGACTTCCTTAATAGTTCAGTTCCTTATCATAAAAGTATTGTGCTCTGACATTATATAGGCTATGTTTTATTAATTGCAATTTATAGTGACCAGAAAAGTTTTTGCAACTCTTTTTTATTAAAAGATATGGTAGTCCGACAATACCTGCTAAATTTACTCACTAAGATAAGAGAAATGTAATTCATGGTGAGACTCAACAAAACGACAAGAAAAGAAAAATCAACCTGCTTTCAATAAAAACACATTTTAGTCAAACGTCACTTCTTCCAAGATGTGGAAGAATCCACCAGTGATGAGCTCATTTATGCTTATCCAAGTCCATCACTTGAAGTCACTTAAGATTTTTCCAGTTGCATAATCACCACTAACAAATCACTTTCTTATCTCTACTCCAGACCAGTACTATATTCAGATGGTTTCTCTCTGCCCATAGAGAACTAATATGGAGGAACCCTCTATTCCCTTCGACCATTTCATGTTCCTCTCATAGGAGGAATCATATAAATGCATGATATATTACCTGTTCAGGCCCATGAAGCATTCATAGGCTGAAGTTTTGCAAACAGTTCATTGCTGTTCTTACAATGTGAACTTCTACCAGGATTTATTTTCTCTTCTTCCATGATGACATAATTGTTTGATGGGGATGCGGAAGTCCAAAACTACATTGGAGAGTTCACTCTTTATTAATAGAAATTATTGGTGCCTTTTCTCTGCTGTAAATTCTTTGCCTGCGGTGCTTTTAAATTCTTTCTTTTATCCTTTGGTTTCTCTCTTCTAAGTTCTCTTAGAAAACATTAGGTGATTCTTCATATCGCTGCAAATTCTATATGAAATCAACCACTCTTGAAATGCCAATTTGTTGCAAATAAAAAGCAGCCTTCACATACCTAGCATTGAGGGACTATGAATACTTCCAACCAGTAAATTCTGTCTGGAATGGTTGCCTTTCTTCAAAATATTAGCTATTACAGAAGCATATCTGGGAGCTTCAGACAAGGAACGCACTACTGAGTATCCTGTTTAGCAGCTATGCCATCGTTAGAATTTTCTTTTAAAAGAAATGAAAAAGATTGAAATATAGAAAAGGGATTGGCTTGCCTGTAGCAGGATGGACCATGCTGGCTGCAGCACCAAATGCAAGAATTTTTTGGTCTGTGTTTGGCAAGGAACCACCAACTGGAATATAGGACCATTCCTTTGAAAGAAATTAATATTCAGATCCTTCAGAATGTACATGGTTCTAGCAACACAAACAAAATCTAAGTTGCTATAAGTGTCTTTTAGGTGTATTATGGGATATGAAGTCAGTCATCTCAGAGGCATGAACTTCTACATGTATCACATCAAGAGAAACATCACTGTCAAGACTTTCCCCAACAAATTGGGGTAACACATGCCAACAAGTGTAAAGTGTTAGCATAGATCTGGCAGGTTCAAATCCAAATCCAAATTCTTATTTATCTCATCACAGTCACAAGACAAGGGAATGACAATAGACATATGTAATTATGTATTTGCATTAATTGGTATAATTCTTCTTTAGAGTTATTTCCTACATTACCAAAGCTTTTTATTCCTGGCTTCTACATTCATTCTTCTTTAGAGGAAAATATCGTACATCTTGGAGATATACTCAATAGCTTACCTCTTCATAGACTTTTAATATTTGAACACCCATATCTTCCAAGCGAGACATTAGCTTTTTCTTAAGAAGATCAAAAGGCATTGCATCTTTCGAAGCTAAGCAAGTTTCCTATCATCAGATTGCAAACAGTAATTAGTTATAGGAGAGAAAATACTTCACAAGAGTGTTGCTTAGTTTCTGACCAACCTCATAGAAGACTCTCGTAGATGACATGGGCATGACATAAAGAAAGGTAGGATATTCCGCTTCAGGACATGATTTTTTGTCTTTTACATAATCTCTGTAGTCCATGAAAACCATTAAGCTGGGATCATATGGATTGTTTTCCACCTGAAAGTTGAAAACCATTCTGAAAAGAACTTACAGCTAAAAGCAACAATAAATGGCTAGAAACTTTCTCAAGGAATAATAGTATAAGTTACAAATTTTATTTTTGCATATAACTAGGAAACAAGAATGCATCGTCAATTAACTGAAGAACCAGAAGAGAGCATGTTTTGATATAGTTAGTCAAGATACAATGCAAAGGGATAAAATGATTAAGACAATGGAATGAAGCGTAAGACTTTTCTGTATATATCTTCATGTTCACAGTAGGTATCACTTATCAGTGCTAGAAGGAATCTTGTTCCTTCACCCTTTTCATTTCTGCAGTCACAGAGATAACAGTATTCTTGCTTGACTCAGGCATATTGGATAAATTTGATTCATATGCATGGCAATACCCAGTTGTCAATTAGTAGATTTACTAACTGCAAGGAGCAAGAAAATCCAATGTCGTTTTCAAAAACTTTTTAGGTTTCAGTAAGAAAAATTCCACCGCAACAACTTAGACATATCTTTCAAACTGTTAAATACTTAAATTTAGTAGGTTGGTCCTTTCCTCCATACAATTTTGTCTAGCAAAGGTACCCTTCTTCATTACTTCAGCAAAGTATTAGATAACTATTGAATACATAGGTGAAGAAGCATTGACTCTTCTCAAAATAAATATTAGGAACTGTGTTTTGTTCTTCTTGATCTCCTATTAGTTTAGTTGTATTCCACAAACTGAATTTCTAGCAACATCTCAATAACATGTTTTTATTCCTCATCCACTAAGCTTACACTATAGAACTAGTTGATTTTGTGGATCATGGTATGATCCATTAACATTAACAATAGTTATGGATAGATATGTACTGCATTCCAATAATGAGAAAGAATGTTCTGGCCATACATACATACCATATTTGCAAAACTAGAGTACTTGATATGTTTCAACTTTCAACTTCGAAAATTGAAGTTTCCTTTTACATATCGGCAGTTTGTCCAGTTCATATGATGAGTGAAATCCTATATGTTCAAACACAAGAATCTTCCAAATCTTGAAAAGACTGAGCAGCCCCTCCACCCTCTCTAATTTGGCATAATACATCCATGGTTGCATAATTTTCTAAAATATTGAAGCATGCTACCTCTTAAAAAACTTGTAGGTCAGGATGAAACACACTCAGCATGAACAACACACTCTCCACTACATGCTGGGCAAGGCTAAAACATGTGAGTCCCATATGAAGACAGGATGTTGTGATTCATACTGCATCTGTATCTATGCAAAAAAAAAAAAAAGTACATTATGCACCTTTAATAAAATTATTGTCAAGTTATGTGTATTATAAACTATAAAGTCCATCACGACATAAGACAACATACCAATGATTCAATAACATTCATATGCTTTCTTTACAAAGATAAGGATATCTACATTAGTTTATCTATCATGTTGTTCTCAACAAGTGAAACATGTCATATGATCTAATGGCTCCAACTATCTTAAGTTCTTTTATGCACAAATTCTAGTCAGAGTTTACGTAACAAGCAGAATTACCAGAGGAAGAAATAGTTAAACAATAATGTAGAGAAAACTTCAGTGCCAGCTAAACAAGTGAGATTAACAAAAAGGGCCACAATTCCAACTTAAGAAGAAAAGACATGGTAAAGAAGCATTGCAATAGCCACAAACATATTCAATGAACATGAACTGATACTTCCTACCTCAACTTCCACTCCATATGCTGTCTGCACAGAAACACGAGGACCTCCTACCTCGTATTCGAGAAGTTTACCAGATGCTGCTCCAGATGCAACAATTGCAAGCCTGTATTGACAACAGTTAGATAGTCTCCACTAAATTATCAGCTCTCTGAACTCTGAACTTTGATGTTACCTGCAAGGAATCATACAATCACTTTCACAAGAAACTAAGCTACATCCCTCACTTGATTCAATTATCCTTTCCACTTTCGAATTGAGGTATGTGACACCAGACTCGCAACACCTGAAAATGTTAAACAGGTATAATTTGAACCAAATCTCTGTACATGAGGACCAAATGCTGTTCTAACTTATGTAAACATTAAGATAACATACCTCCTCAGCAACTCTTCGTGCAACAAATCCCTGTCAACTCTACCATAAGCACGACCAATTAAGATAGGATCATCATTATCAAGGTATACGATTGTATCCCGCCAGACATGTTCGATGCAACTTTCTAGTCCAAGATCTAAAATAACAGTTTATTAAACCCTTGAGAAATAAAGAAAAAAAATGGATGAAAGATTATTCTCAAATTTATGAAAAGTTATTGACATTAGTAAAATGAGAATGTGGTACTACTTGTAAATTGAAATTGCAAAACAACCAATCATATTTTCCAATATACGTTTACAAAAGAATAAAATATAACATCAATAAACAGAATATCTGGACGCAGTTGCAGATCATCAAATTACCTTTAAACTCGTCCTCCCATACACCATAGTTATTTGTAAATGGAAGATCTGGCCCGATAAGACCTACACTAAGTCCTTTCTTTGCCGATTCTGCAGCCAGAGAAAGCCCAGCTGGACCACAACCAATCACGACCAAATCTAGTATGGAATCCACAGTGGATATAGGAGATAACTGCAAGAAAAATAAATAAAATTTGAGAGTAGTTATCTCTGCACTAGCTGAAATTCCCAAATCAAAAGCATTGTTGATCAAACTTCTTGAAATAAAGAAAGTAGTTCATAAATTATAATGTAGAAAAGGTAATTAGGAGAGATAAAGGCTATTCAAACATTTTTCATACACTTTGTTTTAATATCTTTAAAATATTTATAATTTTATATAAATCATATATACCATGCCTGTTTGGTCTCGAGGCCATTGTTGGGTTGTTAATAGATCCAGAAGCACATATCCGGAACCCAAACTTAGGTAGCTCTAAAATACTGCTAAATCATGACGAACAACAGTTTCCAAAAGGAACAAAATACAATTTCCTCTTGTATCCATTCAATTAAGGAACAAAAGGGCTCCGCAATTAAGGATCCATTCAACTTGTTTTGGTTCAATTGAAAAAACATGTTTCACAGCAAAGATCCCCACAGGACTATTTAGATCACTTTGATCATGATAGTTCTCGGTACGATGAACAGTGATAAATTGACAAATAGCGAAAAACAACTGATATATCGAGGCTCATTTCTGCTTAATTACCCATCATTCATTTTCTCGTATTATCCAATGATTCAATCTCTTGCCATATTTTATTTCTCAATATCTCAATACAATTGTCTTATACATCAAGGGGTCTTATTAGAGAGAAACCCAAGATAAAATTGGACGATACAAAAATGTGTAAAATTTCAAGCAGGTATCTGCTATGAAAAGCATAAACCAAAATAATTTCTACTCCACGTTAACACAGACAATGACACAAAAAGAAGCAAGGAATTATGCAATAGGGACAACATTCATTTCACATTTCTAGTGAGAGAGAAGGTCAATCTAAGAAACGAAGCATCAGGTGTGTAAATAAATGGAATATGATTCAGTTATAAAGAGACCATCCCAATGCCTGTTATACCAAAGCAGGGAACACGAAAAGACCTTGTCGGCGATCTTGCTTTGCTTCTCCATCAGCTTCTTCTCCTGCATTTTGACAAAAAATATTTCACTTCCCCCAGCCTTTATGGAATCTTCATCGTCGGCGAACTCCTCCACCGCCACGCTCGCCATTTCCGTTGCCACACAGCTCTCTCGTCCTCCACTGGCTGCTCTCACCCTAAGAGGCCGGAGGAGCTCCAAAGACCGCCTCCTCTCGTAAAGGATCCGATCTTCCGCCGTTCTCCGCCTCCTAAACCTCCATGCGTCGAACGAAACCGAGATCGCGGCGGAGCTCCCGCGGCCGAGGCACTCCATCGTCCCCGCCTCCTCCTCCCACCGCTTCCACTTCTAGGGTTAGGGTTCAGTTGAGACCTAGGAGAAAAACAGGCTGGTGAAGGATCCGACGGGGGGAGGGTTTTAGCGTGAGGAGAGTGAGCAGAGGAGGGGGTGAAGTGTCGTCTGCAGGAGGAGGAAACGAGCGGTTGATTCCATCCATAGCTGGTACACGCGGCAGTAGGGGATTGGCTATACGGCCTCTTAGGCGCGGTTTACGGATATGGTTGGGGAAACGGTTTCGGCAGAATCGGACTACGGATCCTAATTTTCCCAGGGAGACGGTTTCCTTTATGAAGACTTTTTCACAACATAAAAGAGAGGAAAAAGGAAGAGCTCGCTGTTTATTTGAAAGTGTTGCCTTGCCTTGGAGCTAGTCTCGCTGTTTATTAGACTTTACTAAATGAGAGCATAATTTTCTTCAGAATATGAACAGGAGTCAACGGTATGGGTGAACTGGCTAACTCTACGTTATCAAGCAAGAACCAATCTGTGGAGAAATATTGACTAAATTGGTAGGGAGATCTTATTTGCCAGACGTTGCATGTGGATATTCTTATGCATCAAGAAAGCTTGTCAACATATACCAAACGAAATGATATCGTCAAGGTATACCCGTTTCTAAAAACCTAGTATGAAACTTTAGCTAAATCAGCTATTACTTCTGGCGAACTTGCCAAATGAATAGTGAAAGAAATCACTTCTTTCATTGATGAATGATTCTCATATTCATATTTGAAAATAACTCATAAAGAAAATTAGTCTGCAAAAAGTACCAAAAAAAAAAACAGCAACTTAGAACACTGATAGCCAGAAAGAAAAATAAGATAACTCATAAGTTCATGAACAAATAAGAAAAGAAAGAAAAGAAAATCAGTAGTCAGTCACATAAAATAATTCATTACCATAAGCTTAGCCTATCATACAAGGCATTCAAAATTGCCGGGCATTCCTTACAGTAGAAAAAGTCCAAGGTTTCAAATGTTCCTCACTTTCTGAAGATATGAATTGACTTTATAGAAAGTTAGAAGCTATGAACATATCTCAGTGCCCGTCATCATATGCCAAAGAAGAAAGCTTACGCTTCTAATTATATTTCCAGGTCCTGTTGCCAGGTAAAAATGGAAAAAAGAAACACCAAAACTCTATCAGAACTAGCAGGGGGTTTACTCCCTGTAATTGCAGCTGCTCAAGTTAAAGCTGTACAATAACGAAGGATGCAACATCAGAGTAGTCTCAGATCTTGTCAAACACATATATTGGCATGTTGAGATCAATAGTAGCCTCTATGAGCTCCTCTCCTGCGTCGTTTATGAGAAGAACGACTGCTCTCATCCAGTCTTGAAGATACATGGGGAACAATAGAATGTTTTCCTAGCTTGGTTCCCCCTGTGAAGCATATTGAAAAGTTTCTTTAGCAGCTTCCAATTCCATGGAAAAATCTTGGAATATAAAAACTAAGAAAATAAATCAACAGAAACAAAAATACAAACAGGATTTACAAGAATTCTCAATAGCAACAAGGTTACATCATACCATCTCTGTCCAGAGTTGACTCTGATTGAGCACAGTTGCTTTTTACCATCTGGTTCGCATCCCAACAAATGGAAAGTTCTGATGCCCTCTCAAGGCCTTTCGATTTATATGGTGCAATATTATGAGTTGCACGGAGTGGATACAGCAATTCATTCTCAATGCATTGGTACCTGCAGTGACAATAGTATCAGTATTACTAACACATGAACATATTGAAAGTAATTTATTAAGTGCTTACTTACATCTGCTTGCAAATCTTATCAACAACACCGCATAGGTTGATGACATGCCTCATTGTGTCCATGACCTCATCATCTGAAAAATCATGAAAATTCTTCTCTAGGAAGCTAGATAGTCTTTCAACATTTGATTCTAGTTGTTGTTGCTGGTCCTCAAATAAGTTTTGCTTCATTTCTTTGTCCTTTGGTGTCATCTCATCCTTGAAGAGCTCATCTCCGAACATGTAAAATGCAAATGGATAAGAATATGAAAGTACACGCCTTGATCTAAAGAGCCTATTCAATCCATTTGTCACCCAAGAGAAATCCTTGACACTGGATTCCTTGTTTTCTGAAATAAATATCTTTCCCTGGATAGTTTCCTTGAGATTGCTTTCCTGCTTAAGAGAATCCATGTGAGCCTTGTATCGGTTGTAATAGTGCATGTACCGGTAGAGATCTCGCCTTGCTTTCTCTGTCTTCTTTGCCTGATCTTCTACGAATCGTCCACAACTATGGCCTCTAATGCTTGACCACGTATGTTCTCGCCCTGTAGCACCACCACATAACCAGCTGCATTGACACGAAAGAGTTCAGAAAGCCAATACCTAATGCACAATGCATCAGCAAGTATGAAGCACTTCTCATTGGAGCATCCCAGGTAAACAACTATTTTGAGTTCGATATTTGCATATGACATTAAAAACAGAAGTTTTCTATCTTTGTCATAAAACTGAGACAATTTCATTTTCTCGCACATGACCAACATTGTCATTACAAAAGATACTCCAACCTAGAATATATGTATAATTTAGCTGCAGCGAAGTAGTATTGAATGGAAGGCACACAATCCATTAAGAAGGTCCTAGAAGTATTCTAGAGGAATCAAATGATGATGCATGTTACCAAAAAGAATAATAAAGATGGAAAGCGTGCAGCAGTAACAATGGAATTATTAATCAAAATTCAAGGAACACAGACTGTTATCAAGATAGAGATACACAGGAACGTGGATACTTGACTTGATGCAAATACAATTGGTTATGTTAAAGAAAATGAGAACAAAGTATACTAAAGGATAAAAGACTAACCAGAATGCTTGTCCACAGATGCAGGCAACTAGGTTGCAGCCACCATTCTTCTCAACAGGCTTGTGACAGTGGGGGCAAGGCTTAGTGTTAACTGTAATCCATTTCACAGTCTCTGACTCATCCTGACATTTCCTAATCCAGAACTCCCACATCAAGCACGAACAAGGTGAATGTGCTTCTGACAGGCATCTGAAACAAAACTGCAGGCCACAAGTACATTCCACCTCACAATAAGTATCACCTTTAACATGGATTGCATTTCCGCAATGTGGTACACTGGGGCACCATTTAACATTATTATTATCTTCAATATAAGATTCAAGCAAAAATCGTTCAAAACGATCTGCAATATCCGGATGCTTTGCACTGACCAAATTCCTAACTACTGCCTCATCACAAACAGCATTACACTTTGGGGCCATGCACTTAATGCACCGACTCAGACCATCATTGATCTTCACAATAAAATGTCCCGTCCAACCTAAGCAACAGAATATGTCACTAGATTAGTGGTTATTCAGGAAAAAAACACAAAATTGGAAATCGATGAAGGTAACATGAACGCAAAGTTTAAAGTCTATATGCAAAGCCTACAAAAGCTCCTGCAGTGTAAAAAGCAGTACAGTAAAAGAAATTGGTCAATTTGTCACTTGTCAGAACAATGACCCAGCTCTTGTTCTCTGAGAGATGGTATAGGAAAGAGATAATGGCTTGGTATACAGGCACAAACATTGTGCTTCTGTAGGAGTTTATGAGTAATCTCTGAGAAACTACTACCAATCCATGGAAGATAAATGAGGCGTGATTAACAATTATTTTCCTCCTTACAGTCACATACTAAGAACTGATAATGATGTCAAACACTGCTGATATAGTTATTTCATTCATGAAAGAACATCGTAACAGTGAATATGAGTGAAAATTATACACACATTAGTCATAGCTGACAAAGTGGTAGGCAAGAGATTGTGAAGATTTATTACTGAGAGAGAGCACTTACATTCATTGCAATAGCAGTGCCCACAATCCATCTCTGTGACTCCATTAGGAGGGACCTCCTCGAAACATATATTACAGGTGAACAGATTCAATGACGTACTAGACAAGGTGCGAACTTTATTTTCTACGACAGCCACACCAGCATCCGAGAACAATCTTTCCCTTCCCTTCTGATCTAACAACTCAAAGATCCTCTCCACATCCCAGCGGAAGTGAATCAGCAGCGTCCTCGCGTGGTTCTCGCGTAGGCACAACAAATCCATTACCTTCCGCAAATCTTCCTTCTACAAGATGCACGAAAACATCCAAGAAACAATCAATTGAAGCAAAAAAAGAATTACCGCATTCATCCCAACAGGTAAAGGGCAAGAATTGGATTACCTGCGCGCCCAAAAGAGAATCCTTTGTGATAACCTACAAGCAATCAAATCGTTCAGATGAAACAAAAACTGTAAAACTTAAAATGACGGAGGAAGGGAATGAAATTGCAATTACTAGAACGAGATTATGGACAAAAAGGGCAAAAACAACGAGAACGCGACATAACTTTTTAGCATTAGAAACCCTCGAAATGCCCAAAAAGATAAAAAGAACTAAAAGGAAAGAAAAAGAAAATGAAAGAACGAGGGGAAGAGAAGGGATCGCCTTACGGATGAGACGGACAAGAGGCAATCTTCTTCGGCGCCGTCTTCGATGACTTGGAGGGCGGTCTCCTCGAAAGCCTCCTCTCGATCGCTCAAGTAGCAATCCTCTTTCTCGTCCACCTCCTCCTCCGGATGGCTAAAGTAGCAATCCTCTTTCTCGTCCGGCTCCTCCTCCTCAAGATCGCTCGACGATGGGAAATCGCCGTCGTCGGTCGCCATTAGAGAGAAAACGAATAAATTGACGGAAGGAAAAATATAGACTCGATCAATTTAATTCGGTTGCATTGTATCAAGGTTCGCCGACCAAAGAAGAAGAGACAAGCCGGGGTGGGGTGGGGGTGAAGGGGAGTGTGATATCTATTCGTTCGGCGACGATGCCACGTAGAAATCCAAGACCGTGGATACCACTTATTTAACCCTGAACCCGAAATAGGTCGCCGAATCCAATAGCAATAGCAATAGCAATAGCATTTCCATTTTCTAATCCTTTTTTCGGACTGGACTAATCATGAGAGAGATCCGACCGAGTAGAACTGAACAACTAGACTAGAGGGAGTCAGAGAGTGAGAGACTCCCACCCATATTCAAATATAACAACATGGTTTGCTTAGTTTAGACTTGGAACCATATTGCTTGTATAATCATGCACAACCATGATTCTTAAATTCATAAAAAATGTACAACATTTGAGAATTTAAGTAGTTCATATTCTGTGTAGATTTTGTATGTGATGATGGCTAACCCCATTATTGAATTTGTCCGTGCCATGCCACTCACGCAAAAAGTCACAACCGAAGGAAACGTCCAATTATGCGATCTTACTGTTACCGCGTTGAAATTTACTCTGCAACTATTAGGATCATTCACCCCTTTTAAAGTGTCCATTTTTGTTGATGTTATTCAATAGTCGCACAAATGTGACATATGAATTTATACTCGCTAATATGCTACTCAGTAATGAAAAATCTGAGAACTACCGTTCTCTCTTCCAAATAATATAGATTTGGAAAATCTATGGATGCACTAACCATTGTAATTTGTAAGACAAACACTTCTTTCAGGAAAAACGAAAAATAAAAATAAATGATACCTCCAAATTATCAAACTAATAGCTCTAAATTAATATTTAGAAAGTAATGTAGAGAATAAAAGATCCAGCTGCATTACTCTAGTTTTCATTTTTACTCATGATGCCCATTTGACGGGCATGTTGATTATTTTTCTTAGAAAAAACTCATAGGATAGATATTTCATTTATTTAATTCAAACATACGATTATAAGCCTAATACACAAAGGGAGAAAAAATAATTTGAACAATCCCTAAATACACTAGGGGCACACCTACATAACACATCCCTAAATTTGACCGTCCGACAAGAGTCAAGGACTATAGGCCGATTGCATTGTGCAATGTCCTCTATAAGATCATCTCCAAAGTGCTTGTGGGAAGATTGAAGGGCCTGCTACCGAAACTGGTCAGTCTAGAGCAGGTTGCATTCATGACCGAGAGTTGTATTAGTGATAACACACTCGCAGCGCAACAAATTGCCCACTCACTGTCGATAGAGAAAGACCAGTCGTTACTCATGCTAGTCAAACTAGACATGGAGAAGGCCTTTGATAGGGTTAGCTGAGATGTGGTGCTGAGCGTGCTTCGTCAGATAGGCTTTCTGCTAGGCTAGTGCAGATGGATCTCAGTCAGCATAGCCTCCCCGACGTTTGCCAGTCTCATCAACGGAGTGGCCATAGAGTAAATCACACCCCATCAAGGACTGAGGCAAGGAAACCCTTTGTCTCCTTACCTTTTCATCCTCGTCTCTCGAATCCTCACTCGCATCCTTAACAATTGGGTTGAATGTGGGCTCCTATCGACTACAATATCGGTGAGGTCTACCTCACTCATCTGCTATATGCAGATGACCTCCTCATCGTTCTCCAAGCCATAGATAGGAACACTGGATGTTTGAGGAGTTGCATGTCTCTCTACTCCAACATCTCCAATCAACGTGTCAACGTCAACAAATCAGAGATTTTTCTACCTAGCTGGCTTAGCTCGGGCATTAGGCGGTGGCTCAGGGAGGTCTTCGGTCTTGGGGTTGGCAAGTTCCCCTTCACCTACCTAGGGGCGTTGATCTCTAGTCGTCGCATCAAGGTTGCTGAGCATCATGGCATCATGGCATCCTGACAGGGTAGCGGCCAAGCTCGTTGGCTGGAAGAGGGGGGTCATCTCCATTGCGGGTCGCATCACGTTGACCAATGCTGCACTGCTCTCAATCACCACATACTGGCTTGCATGCACGTGGCGGCCGGATGGCGTTCTCAACCAAATTGAGAAGTTGGCTAGAGCTTTTCTATAGGAGAAGGGCAAGGGTAGAGGCCTTTATCTCCTCAGCTAGGATGTGGTTACTAGTGCTAAAGCCACTGGGGGTTTAGGAGTCAGGCGGCTTAAGCCGGCACGCACGACACTGATGGGGAAGCGGGTCTTCAAAGTATTCAACAAGGTGGAGGTGCCTTGGGTCCGTATCCTTCACGCTAAATACGGTGAACTTGATCCCTAGGAGGCTAAGTATCCGGCAAACTGTTCGTGGGTATGGTACTCAATTTGTTAGATGGCGGCTACTCCAAAACTCGATTGACGCAAATGGACGGGGGGAGGTCGTAACACCGAAGCTACTCGAGAGCCATGGTGCTCGGCAATTCTCTAGTAGCCGAGAGTCATCGACCCCTCACTGCTTCAGGATGACCTCACGGTAGCGAACCTTACCAAGTACTAGTAGTGGGTCACCAATAGACTACTAAAGGAGGGAGGTTTTGAGCTAGCATTCAAGGTGTCGGCTATCTCTTTGGGGAAGCCACCATTGTTGACTCTTGGATCTGGTGGGTTCACCTAAAAGGAGAGCCACGAGCAAGCTCAATCTACTAGTTCCTCCTCCCTCCAACCGCTAACGTTTAGCTTGGCTGGGTCGCCCTCTAGAGACTAAAGGTGGCACTGAGGGTACATTCTTTTGTATGAAAGTTGGCCTAGAATTGGCTCCCCTAAAGGCTTACCTGTGTAGCATTAGTATTGCATCAAATGAGGGTTGCAGTCTCTGCAGCATACACAGGGAGACGGCGGACCGCCTCTTCTTCTCTTATCACTACTGCCACGAGGTCTAGGCCACAGTGGACGCTGGCTGCTAGCTGTAGCTAAGGCTGGTGGAGGTCTCTATGGATTGGCTGGGAGCAACGTGTAGTGATAATACGAGCTTAGATGTGAAGATAAAAGAGATGATTGTCGCCACGCTATAGAGGGATCTGGAAACAACACAACACGATGGCTTTCGATGGGACTATCGAAGCCGTGAGGCTGGTGGCCCGTAGTGCTCTATGCCTAGCTGAGGAGTATGGGGTGGCCACAAGTCACCTTACTGACCCTAGGCTGAGGATGCAAGTAAAGTGGAAGCCATCAGCCCCCGGCTGGCTTAAGCTCAACACCGATGAGACGGCCTCGTCAGGATGCTATCAGAGCGGGGCTGGCGTCGTGGTCAGGTCGGCCCGGGGAGCGCTAGTGGTGTTAGCCTAGGAGCCTACACCAAATGAGTCCGCTCTCGCTTCAGAAGCTTGTGGCATGAGGCTGGGGCTTCAGTTGGTTAGGAGCAACGGGGGTAGACTTCTAATGGTGGAGATGGACTCACAACTTTTGGTGCAAATCCTGTTTCGTGAAACCACCTGCCCGTGGAGGATAAAGTCACTGTTAAATGACTATTTTAGCCTCATTAAGGACTTTGTGAAGGTGTGTGTTAGCCATGTTTTTAGATAAGGCAATCGGGTGGCAGACTAGGCCACCACCCAAGGGCTGAAGGCAGCCCAACGAGGTGTCTTGGGGCCTGCTATGGTACCCCCCACGAACCTTGTGGCCTACTCCTTTTCGACAATTCGGCTTCTACCTTGGCCGGAGTGTTCTTAATCCAAGCTGAGCTCAGCTTCTTTCTCTCTCAAAAAAAAAACACTAATTAGGATTGTCTGTGCCAATCATGCAAATAGTCAAAACCAAAGGAAATTACAGAGTGATGCGATGTAACTTTGTTATGGCAGTAAAGTTATACTGCAAATATTCATCGTATTGAAATTTACTCTGCAGTAATTAGGATCATTCACCCGTTTTAAATGCCTAATATTGTTGATGTTACGTTTCAATAATGACACAAATGTGACAAATGACATGGAAAGAACGGTGAATTTGTACTCGTTAATATGCTATTGGGTAATGAAAAGACAAAGGCACTAACTATTGTAAGACACAAAACACATTTTCGAAGAGAAACAAAAGAAACCTAATAGCTCTAAATTAATTGGAAGGTAATGTACCCTAGGTTCCGTTTTGACTCATGATGCTATATAATTGACCGAGTATATATATATATATATATATATATATATATATAAGAATTTATTTGATCATTTTGAAATGTGGAAGAAAATCAGTATGTAATTATTTATAGAGCAACAGGATCTCTTGTGGAAAAATAATTAATGAATCATGTACAAGTCATTTGCGGGATATAATTAAAATCAAGCTCCAATATAAGATGCTAATATATGGATGGCAACGTAGCAGTGAGTGAGACATAAGGAAGCTATTTTATTGTCTCCCTAACTCTCCTCTTTTCCCTCCAACTCTTGAACCATCACAGTTAGGAATGTGATTCTACACCTTCCAAAAGTGAAAGTTCTCCTCATAACTCAAATTGAAATACCAACTCAGCATCCTAAAACCTCTCCTTAATCGTCTCTCTTGAAAATCTCTATAAAAACCCCTTGTCCATAATTCCAAGATTACAGCACCTACCAAGAATGAAAAGTTTCCTCATATATATATATATAATTATTCAACACCCAAATTAACATCCCAACTCAGCATCCTAAAACCTCTCCTTAATTAATCGTCACGTCTCAAGCTCCTGAAAACCTCTATAAAAATACTCCTCCTCCTCATCCTTCCTAGATCGACCTCTCTCCATTCTAATCCCTCTGATCCATCGTGTCTGTATTGTGATAAGTAATTAATGGTACTGCAGAGGAAGCCAAGCATGGGGCGGCAGAAGATCGAGATAAAGAGGATCCAGAACGAGGAGGCGCGTCAGGTGTGCTTCTCCAAGCGCCGAACCGGCCTATTCAAAAAGGCCAGCGAGCTCTCCATCCTCTGCGGAGCTGACATTGGCGTAGTCGTTTTCTCCCCTGCCGGAAAGGCCTTCTCCTTCGGACACCCCTCGGTCGACACCATCGTCGACCGCTTCCTTTCTTCTGAATGCTCCAACGACCACCGCAACCAGGGAGACGTGAGGCGAGGGGCGGGCACGGTGCGCGAGCTGAACCGGCAGTACATGGAGCTGCACGGGATGCTGGAGATGGAGAAGAAGAAGCGCGACGCGATCGAGGAGGGCATGAAGAGGGAGCGAGCGGGGAAGGCGTTCTGGTGGGATGCCAACGTGGAAGGGCTCGGGTTCGAGGAGTTGGAGGACTACCAGAGGGCTCTGTTGAACCTGCGGAACACCGTAGCCAAGAGGGCCGACCAGCTCTTGCACGAGGCCTTGGCCAGGAATAAGCACTACTGCACTACTACTATTACCACCATGGCGAGAGAAGCTCAGTTACCTGTTAAGAACGAGGAAGTGGTGCTCAATAACCCTTCTGTCTCTCTTAGATCTGGATTCGGATATGCCCACGTTCTCTATCACGCCTCGTCTTAATTAATAATGACTTTCTCATCAATTGTCGTCCTAATTCTTTAAATATTTTATCTATATATCTATGATTCTCTGATCGGTATTACTCAGTAAGGAAAACTCTTATCTGATCATCCGCCTTCTGTTTAAAGACTTAAGATCCTAGCTACCATAAAAGTATTTCTTCTTAATCTTGATTTCAGTATGAAGATTATGTTTGAGGTCATGCAACTCTAGATTTTGACGATCAAATTTGTAAGAGTTTTCAATTCTTGAAGATGGTAGTAACCACTCACTACAATTTGTCAAAACGTAATATGCATTGCTAATACATACCTTGGATCGATCTCTGATGAACCCTTGTGGTAATATATAGCGACAAGGCCAAGCAAAAATTGTGATATTGGCACGGCTCAATCAAATCTGATTATTGCATCGGAGATGCATGCTCATGCTGCTGCTGCTTTGATTGAGCCATTCCAACATCACATTCGCACCTAGCTAGCTAGACTCATATGATCTGCGTAATTTTCTGCACAAAGACCGAGTATTATATACATATGTGAACTAACAGATGTGGTAAAGAAGGGGGAATAAGGAGTAATGTGCATGTGGAAGGTGTAAGTGGTTGTGGTAGAGAGGAATAGCTCTGAGAGAACAGCGTTGAAGAAAGAAGAGAGGATAAAGGATGGTTGAGATGTCAATATCTGCCTGCCTCATAGAGGGATATATATATATATATATATCCATATGTGTCCATATGGACATGTAGAAGAAGAGTAATTAATCTGTTGCTGTGGCAGGTCTTCTACGCAGTCGAGTGGTTGATGGTCATTGGTACGCCTAATATGACTTGGGTGCCTTAACCTGAGGTCCTGATTAAGCTTCTTTTTAAAACTACCAAATACTCATCTACAAACCCATATCTGATTGGATTTAGATTCGTTTCTCACAAATGACAAAATAGTGGATTGCTTTGTACGAAATCTGTAAAAGAAAAATGTTAACAAAGCAAAAAAATATATACAATTCCATTGCCGGGATTTGAACCCGGGTCGCCTGGGTGAAAGCCAGGTATCCTAACCGGACTAGACGACAATGGAAGGATACTGAGATATCATCTTATTTAGTTACTACACCTGATCACAAGTCTCATCAATAGAGTGGTTTTCTTACACGTAACGTAAGTTGTTTACTTTCCATGCATTGACAAAATCGATCATATGGTCGGTAAGTATCCATCAAATTTTCTTCATGGTTACCTCAAAACAATGACAAGCTATTGTGCAATTCATTATACACCATGAGGCCATCCCTATCAACGAAGTGTAATCAATCCCTCGTGTGGTTTGTTCACCGGCATGAATCCAAGCCCCGCCTTGGTCTAATTTCGTGACTCGTGAGCAAATTAATAAATGGAATGGAATAGGAGACCAGTATATATAAGCATCTGACTTTTACAAAGAAATTATGGCAGGCTTTGATGCGGCCATCTCCAACTTTGATTTGTTTTTATTTGAAGTCAACAACCTTCACCTAAATTTGGTGAGGATGAGAGGAAAGAAAGAGATGTGCACCGCCAGAAAAAAAAAAAAAAAAAAAAAAAAAAAAAAAACTATGATTTGTCTAGTTAAGCACACGTACGAGTCAAAGGACTCTTCCACTTTCCGTGTTTATATAAGTTTTTGGTGCTCCATAATCCACATCATACAAATTAAGAGTTCGATTTTGCCTTTTCGTAATATGAGAGTGCTGTTACGGTGCGGAGGCAAAACTAATTTTAATATAATTTATTTAGTTGTATATGAAGAGAAGGATAATTAATGGTGTTGGCATGTGTTATATGGACGAAGGGAGCAAGGAGTCATGGGTAATTGTACGAGTCTTGCGCGTAGTAGGTAGGTATATCTTCCTCCTCTCCAAAAGGAACATTTTGTTTGTTTTTTGTTTTGTTTTTATGCTATTCTTCATCATACCGAGCATAACTAAGCCGGCCCTATAAACAGTAGTGCTGTCTCTCTCTCTCTCTCTCTCTCTCTCTCTCTCTCTCTATATATATATATATGTGTGTGTGCGTATGCATACAGGAAAAGAGTGGAGGAGGTAGATGGGCAGAGGTTGGATGGAGTTGGAGATAATCAGCTAATTCGTGAAGGAATCAAGCGAGTCGGGTTAGAAAAGGTCTGCGGGTTCTCGAACAGTTCCGCTGTGTGTGTGCGCGTCGTGACATGGAATATGAATGGAAAGGTAGGCAGGATCTGATGATGATCATGATAATAATGTAGGCAAAAATTTAAGAGTCTTCTCTTAATATTTTTCATAGTTAAAACTGAGATAGTCGAGTCTGTGTACCAAGGCCTCGTCGCAGGATTTGGTGCAGCTAATTGGCAGGGATCGAAGGTTTCATCTCCTGGCTGTGGGATTGCAGGAAGTCCCGAGAGTACACAACGACAACGTTGCGACTCTGTTGCAGGAAGCTTTGGTCGACACACACAGGTTCAATTATAAATTAATCCTTGGGTTTCGTCTTCTATCATTGGACAATTCCATGAAAACTAGATGTTTAATTGGAAAACTATATAAATATACACACTGAGGAGTTATGAAGGTTTACTTATGAATTTGAATTTTTCTTCTAGTCTCCTGGGAGAAGCCACCATGCAATCTCTTCAGCTTTATGTCTTCGGCCCCAAAAACATGGAGCTTGAAGCAAAAGGTGAGATGCATGACACCCTGATCGACCCCCAATTTAGTTAGTTTGTTTCCTTAATTGGGAGGAAGCCGCTCTCTGCCTCATTGCACCAACTTGATAGCTTGCAGAGATGAGAATAGATAAGCATGCTGTTGGGGGATGCGGGGGATTAATAGGCAGGAAGAAGGGAGCCGTGGGAATTTACTTGGTCATGAATGGAATACGCGTGGTCTTCATAACCTGCCATCTTTCAGGTGAGTTGTTGTCACATATATCTTTAAATGACATCCAGGAAAGACAATTAGCATGGCATAGCCCGTACTTGTGATCAGTACACATTACACAGGAAACAAACAGGGTAGATTGTTTAAATTATATGAGATTATCTGGCGTTGATTTATGCAGCGCATGCACATAATGTGGAGGAGAGGAACTCACAGTGCAGGCACATATCTCACGCAATGTTCTCAAAGGCGATGGGATATCCATATGAAACGCCCTCTCATTTGACGGTGTGGCTTGGAGATCTCAATTACAGAATACATGGTATAGGAACCCTGCCTGCGAGAAGCCTCATACGCAAAAACCTTCACAACGTAAGCAAGCTAGCAACATTAATTCCCTCTAGATTTGATATTGTTTACTGTACACATGTTGCATTGCATGAAGAGGATATCTGTCCACAAGAGGCCCAAGTAGCGCCTACTAACTAATTCTCTCTGATGCTTCTACTTTGAAAAAAAAAGAAGAAAAAGAGGAATGTGTAATTAATTGATATTGTCTCTGACCACTGTAGATGCTAATAAGTAAAGATCAACTGCTACAAGAGGCAGAAAGAGGAGAAGTATTCAACGGCTATTGCGAGGGGACTTTGTCATTCAAGCCTACATACAAGTATAATGTTGGGAGCAGCAACTATGACACAAGCTACAAGGTAGAAATTAATATATATAGTACGATAGTATGCAAATTAAGATTGTTTCGCCGTGGAATGATGGATTTCTTTTATATGTGTTTGGCAGATCAGAGTACCTTCATGGACTGACAGAGTATTATTCAAAATCGATGCAACCTCTGGAATCGATGCGGTGCTGCACTCGTATGAATCAGTTGATCAAATTCACAGCTCTGATCACAAGCCCGTTAAAGCTCACCTTTGTTTGAAATTGAATAATATGTGAAATGTATAGCAAATAGGAACACAAAGACACTTACAGGTAGTAACAATTGATATATTTATCCATGTCCGCTGTAAATTTATCTGATCATAGACAATTGTTCAAATATCTCTACATTATGCAACAAAAGGTAATATGTTTCGTCGATAGTAGTTGGAGGGAGGTGAGTCTCGAGCATTTATTTAGGTTGGGCTTGGTTCTAAGCCCGACCCCCTTTCTATTCAAGACCGGCCCACTTATATTACGGTTATGCCTCATAATGTACTGGATTTTGGCCCAAGTATTGTCTGGCCTGGTCAACCATATAGACCCCGAGAGGAAGTCGACTGGTCTGGTCTCGCAGGCAGCCTATAAAAGTAAGATGAGAGAGAGAGAGAGAGGCTATTTGTATATGGTGTGCCATTAATTGTCTCACAATTATATCCATCTGTCATTTTCTTCCGTCGATCAACTACCTTTTCTAGCATTGATGACTCGAGAAAATGAAATCAGATTAAAGAGGGAATCGAATAGCCTACAATGTCATACTTAAGGTTAAATTTCATACCAAATTTTCATCCAAAATAACATTATTACGTATGTTCTCTCCAATTTACAGAGATCCTGGAAAACAATCTATATGTATTTTTATATATATATATTCCCCATAATGTCTAACAAACGGAACGAAGACTAATTAAGCTGATTAAGATAAGAAGATCTATCTCTGTCATTAATCTTCTCTTGTTTTCCTTTAACTCTTTGCTTTCATGGAGCTTATAATTTTCCATAACATTCTAACACGGTTAGTCACCAAAGTCCCTAACCGAGAATCGACTGTTCTCCGCCGGCGCATTCCCTCCGGCGTGCCGTAACCCGAGAGTCAGCGACACGTCCCCGGCTGCACTGAACCGCATCCGAGCGGCCGCCGCCGCAGTCCCATAACGGTACATTTCATCGGTGGCTGCCACGTGCGCCTCGGCATCCAGGAGCTCCGGGGAGTCGATGCCGATTAGGGCGGCATCATCACCTCCGCAGTGAGCTATGGAAGCTGGGGCGGGGGATGTTTGGTCTTTGGATTGTGAATTAGGGTTTTGTTGTGGTGAGTGTGCTTTTTGGTGGTTAGCATCGCTGCTCTCTGCCTGCTCGTTGGCTTCTTGTTGGTACATGTCTTCCACCATGGGCTTCCATAGCCGGACTCTTGCATTAATGAACCAATTGGATACCTGAAATGGATATATAACTGATTAGTAGGTACGTGCATGAAGTGTGGCAGCACCATCATCATCATCATCATCATCATGCCATCTAAGCTTGGATAGATGTAAGTAATTATGCGTCAGATAGTAAAAGAGCCGTCCTTAGATGCAATGAAGAGAGAGAGAGAGAGAGAGAGAGAGAGAGAGAGGCATGATAACAGTTGAGGGAATTGAATACTGGGTGGGTATAGTTCTGGCTTGTGGTGGAGAGTAGTATAGGGGTGAACAGAGCATCTAATCGTGTGAGAGAGAGAACAATATATGATAGATTGCTGACTCTGGAAAAAAAAAAACACAAAATTGGACTTGCTCGTTGGCAGGAGAATAATGAGGCCATGGAGTTAATTACTCTGGTTACTCCACAATGACACATACAAAACATAATGCCAAAACCTAAGAATAATAAATAACTAATTACCGCAGTTGAATGGGGGTAAATGAAGAACAAAGATAAGTAATTTCCTGCGCAGAGGTAATCTGCATGTGCAAGCACCTCAGCGCTACATTTACTGTTCCATAGGGTGCTTTCACTGTGCATTCAATTCTGGGCAGAAGTAGGATAGGAGGAGAGGTGTGAATAAAAAGAACACAAAGAGACGACCAATTGAGGATATCGAGGAGAATTATTTTCTCCCGGTAGAAACTATTGGTGGTGTCCAAAAAGCTGATAACACTTTTATTATTGAGAGAGAAGAGGACAGACCTGATTTCTGGATAGACCTGTCTGTCTCGCCAATAGATGCTTATCTGCATCACTTGGATACCTGAGAACAAAAAATAAAAAAGAAAAGGATTATAATACCAATAATATTAATTAACAATAATAATAAAATGACGCCCAGGAAACGAAATGAAGCCTGAAAAAATATCTACATTATCTATCGCTATTCATAAATCATGTAGAGCCAGAAAAGGCTTCAAGATCCTTTTCATTAAAATTCGAATGACAAACTGCATCAATTAAAAGACGCAATATTATGGCCATGGCAATCGTTGCATGGAATCCATATAAAAGGATAGAACAGGAGAGAAGCTTTTGGCAGCTTTTCTTGGTGTAAAGATAATACCTCAAGGACAATGTGGTGCAGAATATTTAGATAAAAGTAAACATAGATTGCAAAAAGTGCTAATCATTTTACTTCTAATCAACACTAATGCAAGTAAGAGACAGTGTGTTATGCTTTTTCTTTTTTTGGTTAAACTGTGTTTTATGCTTTCAAACTAAGAAGGGGGTGGGGGGAGAGAGAGTACTGTTATAATGAGCACTGTTCAAAAGAAAAGAATAGAAAATAGAGGGAAAAAAGGCTTCAGTAACGACATCAATCATCAGAGCAATAATAGCTAGCCGATCACAATATCTGACAAGACGATAGAAGGAATTAAATGCTGATGAGCTACTCAGTTATGATATCTAAGATTGGGGAAAAATATATAGACGTGACGTACGGGTGAAGGAAGTGCTCGAACAGCCAAGCTCTCAAAATACTGACGGAACGCTCAGGCAAGCCGCGCTGCGGCCTCCAAGCTTCTTGCTCCATCATGCCCATCTGGTGGAATGCTCTCTGCTGTCGTAAGCTCTGGTCGAGCAACCTAAGCCTCGGCGTCTCCCCCTTGGTGAGCCCCGAGGCGCCATCCTTGTCGCCCAGGAGCTCGCACGTCTGCTTCAATTGCGCTGCGATGGCATCCTTGAGGCAGCGGAAGTGCCGCGACATCGCCTTCTGGGCCAGGGCTGTGTACGGCATCGCTGCTCCGAAGCCCATCACCGAGTCGAACGAGTTCACCACCATCTGCATCTGTTCACAGTAGCGACTGTATCTTTTATCCACCTGCATGTGCAGATCAAAAGTAACCGACCTTAGAAAATATACCGTCGTAACAAAAACTTGAAACTATACTGTGTGTGTAGGTACTGCGATAATGGTAGCGACGATAGAACAAAATAAGACCCCACTAACGATATATTCTCTATTGTCTGGGGATGGGTCGCGGTGAAAGGAATTATCTTGATGCAACTGGAGGCATAAAAGTGGAAAACTCTCTCTCTCTCTCTCTCTCTCTCTCTCTCTCTCTCAACCATATGACTATTTCTTACTGTAGAAACCCAGCAACAGTTGCCAGGTAGTTTTCCCATTATAGTAGCTAAAGGGGGCACTGAGGAGGTGGGGGAGAATTAGATGATCCCAAGGTTAGACTGGAAAAGCAGTTAGCTCTTAGGTGCATACATGTATGAGATGAGGGAGGTAGCGAGCCCTTCAAGGGATCCAGAGAGGGAAGTTGCAAGAAACGACGGGCTATCACACGAGTAGAATCCATGTGTGTGTTGTAGAATATTATGCTATAGACGTACCTATTCCCTTTGTGGGTTGTGAAATAATAAAGAAACGAGAATGAGGCAAGAAAGGGATAGGTAGCAGGTCAACTCACATAGGAATCAACAGGGTTGTTGTTACTTACTATAGTGAGCAAAACAATCTCTTGGAAATAGCAACATCCATGTAACAACCCTTTGCTGCGTGCTATTGGCCAAGGCCCAAGGGATGAAGAGGACTAGACTGGAACTTTCCGATGGCGATTTCGCCGAATCAAACGGGGCCATGGTTTTCTCATTGTGCCACCCACTAAGTGTAGTTTAACCCACGAAATCCAAAGGACAACAAACACTAGCAAAGATTTTTTAATTAAAAATTACGAGATGCTCGAACCTAATTACCACCTCGGTGTGCAGATAAACACAGCTTGTAACTCAGCTGCCCACCGACCCTTTTCTCCCTAAATTGCAACAAGTATCTCATAGGTTTGCCGGAATTCTCACCTAGTTAATCTCGTAGTTGGAAAAGGTTGAGCTAGAAGAGGGAGCAGCTTGCTAGCAGAGAAAATTAGTTTCTGGTATAAAACTGTGCTTATATATATAGTGAGTGAGAGAGATGAAGACCTCGTCAAACATGGAGACTAGCTTGGTTTTCTTCCTTTGGTGCTCAAACCTATCAGCAGGAGACAAAGGAGGGAGGTCCTTAGCAGATGGAGACGCTGCAGTAGCCGAGGTTGAAGCACCTCCTCCGCCGACGGTACTAGGATTAGGGTTTGACGAGGCACCGCGATGCCGACCAAAGCGGCTGTTCCTCATTTGGTCCCTTCCAATGCTGCAGAACTCCTCAAGAAGCTCCTGGGCCGCCCTTGCGTATTTGGAATTGCGAAGGGTATTCATAACCCCCATGGAACCGTAGTGGCCCATGTGCATCTGCTGACCTTGACCTACTTGACCATGACCCTGTTGCAAGTGTAATGCAGTCGGCTGATGCTGCTGCTGCTGGTTGTTAAAAAAGAGCACCCCGTCTCTCACCCTCAAGTCCTCCGCCTTGGCCATTTCAAGCTGCTGAAGGGACGAGGATAGTGATAGCGATAGGCCTTGGCCTTCGCCTACACCTACGGTACTGAAAGAAGTGGCACCATCTCCAAAGCCTTGGAACGCTTGGTGATGTTGGAGAGAGGGAGGAGGGGAAGCGGACCTCGCATGTTGCTGTTGGTGCTGTTGTGGATTCATCAGGAAGAGATGCATCGCGGACGCCGAGTCGGAGTTCAGACCTGGCATGGCTTGCTGCTTGGACGAGGTTTCACCTAAATTGCTCAAATTAGAGCTACCCAGTACCACCCCTTGTCGGCTGCTGGTGTACCAATCTCCCGCTAAGCCGGTCATCGGCGTTGGCCTCGGGGCTAAGCGGTAGCTGGTAGACATCTGGTTGGCGAGCAGCTCGGAGGCGGAGGGAGGTGGAGTCGGGAAATTGAACATTTCGGACAACATGTTGCTTGGCACCGCGGGGGTGGAGTTATAGATGGTGGCGTCTTCTATGTTACTTTCTATTGGGACGAGGGGGTGACCGTCCGGGTCGAAACCTTGCACCCTTAGCTTGTCCCTCCGGCTTTGCTGGGCTATGTGCTGCTGCTGCAGCTCATGGCTGTTAGATCGGTCAAACCCATCGGAGTAGCTGTAGATTCCCCTCTCAATGCCTTGGGACATAGAACTCGGCGAATTAGGCCCAGCTTCGCTTCTTGATACGGTTTTCTTCGGGTCGAGATAGCGGAGTAGTTAGCCGCCTCGTTATTCCCATGGCGACATCACTCTATCTTCTTCCTGTGCTACTATTAGTAGTACTTAGAAATAAATCAGTAGCGCTTTAGAGAATTGGATGAAAGCATAAGGAAGATTGAAGGGAAGAGAGCAAATTGTTATCTCTTCCTCCGCTAACGAGTCATGGAAGGTGTGTTACCTGTCACGTGTTGGCTCGAGATGGGGGGTAGACTCTACACCCGGAAGACAACGTTGCCTTCCGCCGGCTAAATCAAGAACCTCTCTCTCTTATTCCTTCTCGACTCCCTTTCGTCTACAATCGCCTTCCGGAAGGAAAGAGAGAAAGAGGAAGGGACAAGGGAGGCGATATCAGACAGGAACGAGAGAGAGAGAGAGAGAGAGAAGGTCGCTGTTGTGTTCTGCTCCTTCTCCTTTGTTTAATTTCGTAAGATACAATATGCAATTAAAGGAGAAGGGGGCCAAGGAGTTATAGAGAGAAATAAATAAATAAAAGGGGGAGGAGCTAGAGATCTCTTCTTCAATTTTCTACTAATTGACTCCGATTCCAAATGGTTTAAACATAACTAGCCCCTTCTTTTTTCATATATACTCTAAAGAAGAGTTAAGGGCCCAAACCTCCACTCCTTTTATTAAATATAATAAGGTTAGTGGCTCCTCTTTCTTTATTAGTGAAAACAAGGCCACCATTTTCTCCGTAGAACTGCCAAATCATCCTGCCCTGCTTCCGTAGTTACATAAATTAATGATCGGACTCATTCTGTGGCATCGGGAGAGCGGTTGGATTTACACTTATTCTCGAAATCTTGCTGGACTTGGATTCTCGAGATTCATGCACGGATAACAGATCATGTCATGGAGTACGGTGGCAAATAGCTAGCGGCTGGGTTTTTATTGGACTCCTCCAGTAGTGACTGGAGCGGATCTCCACTTGCAATATTCTAAGAGAAAACTCGATGCCACTCCTTTCCCCTTCTTCAATTGATTGGCTTCCATGTTGACTTGGTGGAGACTCCTTTAGTTAACGCCCAACTGGGTAAGAAGAGCAAGAGATCGAGGGCATTCCTGTCATTGCGTCACATTCCTATGTGATTTGAAGGCTAAAGAGGAAAGATAAAGTTGGGTGAGTCCCAAATCACCACTAGCTAGTCACTAGAATAATTAAAAGGGTTATCGTGTTGGGTCCTCAAGATGATTTGCTCATGGTAACCAACGCTGGCCATCTGATGAGCATCTGATTGTTTGATGGAAGTGGTCCCGTTTTATGATAGTGGCCATCCTCGATCTTGTCGGCTAATCCTCTTGGGGGGCCGAAGATCCAGTTGCGTCCTGATCAATTATTGAGCTCTGTTATCATTTAGATTTCACAATGGCTCGATCTTGGATCTCTAATTAACTTAACTTGATCGCGTTATATAGTCTCTGTGGCCCCTCCAATATTCTTAAAAGCATGGTGTCAAACTGATCCTCGCTCCATGCATGATTGAGGAATCCATCACATCCTTAAACTGTAATTCTACAATAACACCACTAACAAGTGCAATTAATACAGCTCCGTAACTTAGCTTCGTCTAGCTACCTCCGATCGAATTAGGGCTACAAGTTTTGTATATATATGAAAATGGGGGGAGGCCGGGCCGTGTGGTTTGTTACTTCGTTATGCGAATAATAATATGAGAATTAACCTAGAACGAGGAGGAGAGATAACTTTGAACTGTTTGTGTGTGGTGAAAGATGTCAAGTAACGGATTGATAGACGACAGCCAACCTTTTGAGGTGATGTCACATGGACCTCAGCCAACCTGTAGCTAACGCCTTATCCCATCTAATCAGTCATCTACTAATACTTGTAAGTACGTCCATCCATCCATCAAAATCAGGCGATCGATCGTTAGCTAGCTATGAACCGGACCTCTCCGGCTCTCCCTACTCACCTGCTATACCCATGCATTCAAAATCCCTCTCGATCTCCATGACTACAATCCATTCCTACGCTCTTACTTGTCTTTTTTTTTATTTCTACGTGACTTCACTGGTTCTCAGTTAGGACTTGGGAGCTTATTGTTGTGAACAAGTGCGACAAGCCCATAAATTTCTACTGAAACTTTGTTTGCATTACCATATGTCTATTAAATAATAATAGTCCATGGTGATCACGATAAATGACATAATATGCTTTCGTATGCTTACCAGAACGGCAACATTAATTTTATGTTTGTTTAAATGGTTGGGTAAAGAAGCATTATCACTACCCAAATATGTAAGTGTTTTAGCTGTGTATGTTATAACAAGGGGGAAATTTAAAAGGGTCTTAGAAATTAAACAAGTTGCTCGGCTCCGCCGGTGGGGCCCCAAATCACCCATCAGCTTCAACTATCCAAACAACAATTGAAATGACTTGTTTTGTTTGCGTAAACACATCATCGTTATTAATCAAATTAGTTGGGCACTCTCCCTCCCTCTCTCTCTCTCTCTCTCTCTCTCTCTCTCCTTTGTATGTATAAGACACTCTATTCTGGTCTGACGTCGCTGATGCTTCATAATTCAATAAAATGAAGCATATTTGGGCAAATTATTAATTGGCAACTTGTGCAATTTATGAACTTACCGCGGAAGAGATGATTTACCGACTCCCCTAATTATTGGTTAGTAAGCTGGCTTCGACAGGCATGCATCTAAATATCTTGTAAAGCGTGATAATAGGAGGAATTTTCTAACCCTCCATGTATGACGATTGTTGCGCCACGTGTATTCCGGATAGCGACCAAGTTCCAACTGAGCCCTCCATACATTTCCTTTTTTCTTTAATTTTACATAATTTTCCGAGGTTTGTAACTCCATCTTAGTTTAGCAGCGTCAGGAGGATGAGGAGTAGCTGATGGGTGGTGTGGGACCCCAGATGGAGAGAGAGAGAGAGAGAGAGAGAGAGAGAGAGAGAGAGAGAGAGAGAGAGAGAGATGCCTCGGTGGTCCGGTGGAGAAAGCTAGCTAGCTAGCTACAGGGGGGAAAGAGACACAGTTTGGTGTGGGACCCACTGTTTGAAGGAGCGAGATGCCGTTTGCCGCCTCCTTACGGAAATGGCGGCCCCCGCCGTCTCCCACCTTTCCTAAGCCATTTGCCTCCCTGCCGTGGACGGTGGACCACCTCCATACTGTTTACCATTAGCCTTCATCTTTTTTCTTAATTGATCACTGTTAGTATTTAGGAGGTGCTTGCATGCAGTACAATGTCCTAGCTAGGTGAATATTTCACAATGGGATCCAAGTAATTAAATTATTCAAAGCCGGAATCAGTTAAAGTACCGCTAGATCATGCTTTTGGTCACGAGCAGTTGTAATATGTTTTAAGTGTAACTTGCTGAGTAATAGTACGTTGCATCACTTAGATCGAGGACTATTGGATTTTGCGTGCAGTTAACGAAGACGCAGTTATCTTATCGGGATCGATATCTGTGATTAAGAAAAAGTAATAAATAAATATATATATATAGAGAGAGAGAGAGAGAGAGAGAGAGAGAGAGAGAGAGAGAGAGAGAGAGAGAGAGAGAGCAATTTAGGAAGAAAGGGGAGTTGAGAAATGAAGTAAAAGGGGAGGCTAGTCTGAGATTGATGGAAGCAGCAGCTGCGCGTCAGAACCTGGGTGCATGGCGGGGTCGCAAAGGCATTTCGGTAGATTAAACGTGCAAGCATATTTATATTATATTTATATTTCGACCGCCTTTGTTAGGATTGGTAGGGTCTCCCAAACAGTTCCAAGTGGGCTCACATCCTCTGGATGCGTCCAATGGCCCATATCTCTCTCCTTAGTCTTGTACACTGCAGCAGAACATGTAAATTGCCTTTGCTTTTAATCACGCCCATCAAATTACTATAGCTCCACACTAAACCAAATGTTGCAAAGGTCTCTCTATCTATCTCCACATTCATATGCCTCTTTTTTTTTTAGTATACATTTTTTTAATAAAATAAAAAGTAGGTGTCCAGTTACTTTAGCTATATTTGATATAGAATGCGACAGTTCACGAACTAGAGTCCAGATTGAGACATGTCATCTTTCTAACCATTTTTCATGAATTTGTCCGCCATGCATTTTGTTGGTCTACTTTGTAAATTCCTTTAAAGATACAGAGTAAAAAATAATAATAATAATAATAAGAGAGAGAGAGGAAGCAAGCATTGAGGCCCATTGTGTTGAGCGCAGTAGTTATTTGAAGCGGTTCATCGGGTGAGCCGTCGTAATCGTACCCACAAACACTCTCCCACCCAATTAAGTGTCAATGCAATACCGCTTTCCAACAGCAACCTAACAACTTGGCGGGCCCAAAAAAAATAAGTGAAATATATGGATAGCATAATTAATAATAGAAAGAGAGATTAATAATAATAATTAAAAATAATGGAGGAGGAGGAAGAGAGTTGCAAGCGGGAAAATGCATGTACAGACACTCACTACTTGATTCGATCTGAATCCAAATTTATAGCTAATTGATTGCTAGGTTTGAGCAAAAAAATGATTGGAAGACGATGCATGTCCGTATTTATTCCTCGGAGGGGGAGCCTTTGAGATAGATAGGTCGCCACTGGTACTGACGAGGGTTGTTTAATTTCTGATGATCATCATATTCCCGGCCCAACTACTACTTAATTTGTTCGTTACTGCTAATCTTCCGGATACTGCCACATATGATGCTATTCTTCTTCTTTGTTGGCTGTCTATTATTCCCTTTATTATATTAATAGTACTCCGACTTCAAACCAAGAGTGCAAGGATGGATACCGGGTAATGATAACATCGATCTTTCACCCTCGGATTTATAATAATATGACGAAGAGAGAGAAGAAAATTTAAGAGGGAATGACTACAAGTAGCGGAGAGAGAAAGAGAGCTAGATGGGGTGGGTTTTTGTCTCCTACTTAAATTTTACGGAGATAAAATCATAGCCGTGGCAGGATGATCCTTGGTGACTAGCAGTATATTCCATAATAATCGGGCTACCACAAGAATCCAAAAGGTCCACGGTTCGTTTATCAAAAAAAATCAGGAATATGTCTCTCAAACGACCAATACAGTACTACTTTCCTTCACAACTTTTGCCAAACAACAAAAATATATAAATACCACCGAGTTGGCCAATCAAAATAAGTCTATAATAATTATATAGTAAATAGTATAGTGTTAGTTTGGGATTTGGAATATATATATATATATATATATATAGTTATATAGTTATAATTTGGGGTAGGGGAGAAGGGGGAATTGGAAGGTTTGACATTGGGAGTAGCACAAGGTCACATCGTGTTCAGACAGCGATTTGCTGCTGAAACAATATTGTCAGCCGAACGTACTCCTTGAGTAATTTCCTCGTCATATTCGTTTTCATCTTTCATTTTGTGTTAGCTAGTCAGCCCTTCAGAACTCGACAGCCTTTATTTAATTTAGCAGGACTGCCTCTTTCCTCTCCATCTTTCCTAGCTACTGTCCATTTCTCCTTTGGGCCTTCAAACTGTATAGGTACAATTCTCCATTCCTTAATGCATATTTACTAACTTTGACTCGGTTTAAAAGCTATTTAGTCACTATATATATTAAAAAGATCATTAAAACTATCTTGCCTAACTCCGAAGATATTGTCCTACCCTGCTCAGAATATATACCTAAACCAAACTAAAATATATGCATCCATGACCAACTTAACTCAAGCTCAATGAATAAGATAGTAATTCTGAAAATGAGTTTTCAAAAAAAAAAAAAAGAGAGAGGATAATTTAATTAATAACAAAGGGAAGATAAACATTAGTTCGAACAGATGTGGTCGATCGGAATAATAGAACAAATAAAAAATATAAATGATTTCTCTAATACGATTCGATCCATATTGGCTTCACTCACGATATTAGATTTAGTGGGTTGAGCCTATTTATCTAGTTGAGTTTGTTAGAAGCAATAAAAATAATTTTGCTATAGCGCGTTCGAACGCAGGGACCGCGTTCGAACAGGGATGCGAATGCCTATACACGTTTATAAAAACAGAGAATGTAAATTTTGCGTTCGAACAGAATATCATATCTTTCAAACGCGGTCGTTCGAACGCTAACATACGTTCGCATCGACAGAGAACGAAAATTTCGCGTTTGAACGCAATTGGGCGCATTCAAACGCACCGTGACGAAAGTGTGAGTTTTGTTAGAGTTTGTTAGGGTCTGGTAGAGTTGTTTAACTCAGTTGATAAATATGTGGAAGAAATTTTAATTGGAGTTTATCTTGAATAATTAAATTGGCTTTGACCTTTATCTTTCTCTACTTGTCTCTAGCTATCGGTGCCCTCTTCCACCTCCCTTCTTCCACTGCCCAAGCCCTTGGTTGGCCTCCTCCAGCTTCTAACCCCTCTCTTCTACAATAACTTCTCCCCCTTCACACTAAGAACTAAACCTAGCATCTATCTAGACATTGGAAGGCTATCAAGCTAGTATTCGATTGATCTTCAACCACTATTTAGTCGATATCTTGAGATCTAACCGTTCAAATCTTGCGATTTTAGATTCGTCACGAGGATCCGTCGGTTAGCTTGTTCGCAAATCCCTTTGATGTTACATGCTTCATCAAGTCTAGAACTATTGCGGATCATATCAAGCTGGTTAGGAATATGCTCACTTTAATTTTAGGCACACCAATGTTGCTCTCCCTTGAGGTTTCAGACTGCAAGTAGAAGGTCAACCATATTGTGCTCTAAAAGAGAGAAAAAAGAAAGCCGAGGGCGTCTTTCATAGTTTAAAATATAATAGTCTAAGGGGACAAAATATTCTCATCTGTCTAAATAGTATTACAATTAACTTAATTCAAAATGTTTGTAGTATATATTTAATAAAATATAATACTAGATAAAAATATAGAAAATACATATTATAAATCTGAAATAGATGAAAATATAGGATGTTAAATTTAAATTTCTTTCATCGAGGTAGAATGTTGTGTCGAGAGATTAGGGCCATTAGGTACATCCTTATTGGATATATATACACACACAAATGTAGGATATTTTAAAATTGAGCTTCGGTCAGGTCAGAATAGGAGCATCCAATTATTTCCATGCAACTTTAGAATCAGTCACAATCCATCGTATCTGCTTAATTTACATGTTTGCGTGTGAATAAATTAATTAGTCTTCTTTTCGGACCAATTGCTCTTTTATCCAGCACCAAGTATTAGTTCGATATATATTATATATATATATATATACATTTCGTATGTCTTCTTTTTCTAAGGCTGGTTTGTGACTATCCATCTCGCCAAACATATTTGTTGTATGAGTAAACTAATTAAGCTTCCCGATTCCCCTTGACGGCGGAGAAAGTTGAAACGGATCTCTCATGATTTGTTTAATATTATATATATATATATATATAGCGATGTTAAGGTCCTCAATCACATAGCCTGCGTTAGGTGTAAGATTCATCGTTGATAAAACCATGCACCACAATCTTAAAAGAGTAGCACGATCAAATTAACAATCCTCCTTGACAATGTAGTTTAGGCTAATTAATTAATTGATTGAGGTCTCACGGATTTAACTGTGCAAGTGGGATGGAGGTAGCACACCTTTTCCATGACAGTACAACATACATATATATATATATATATATATATATATATATATATAAATTAATATGAAGTGGAAGTTTCACATTGGGAGTTGCAGTTCTTCCATTTCATCTCCGAAGATAGATTTATAGATAGATAAAAAATATATATGGAATGAGTAAGCAGTGGAGTGTATCACTTTATTTATTAAAGGGCACTTTTAATTTGGCCCCCACCATTGCCTGCCTTTCTTTCTTGCTTTATTTTCATGTGTCGGGTCTACGACTGCACTTGGATGAAAACACACTTAACAAACAAAAGGTAGCAAGTTATATATAGATATATAGGTAGCTAGAGCTACGATGTTGCCACGTACACCATGCCTAATCATTGGGCCTCACTCCCTTCTTTCTATATTTAATTTTTTGAAAAAAAAAATTCTTTCTAATATTGGGGTTAATTAGTCTCTCATCGGCAGTGGCATGCACGAAGCACGATCCAACATCTTCTCTAGTTAGTCACTTTCTACTCAGAGCTAGTACCTATAAAAATCCCAAGCAACATTCTCCTGATAGATGGGGCCGACCACTAGCTAAGAGGCCTAAGGGTAACTCGGTTGCAGTGCTTCGTCTCTTCTTTTTTGCATAGTCCCATCCATGAGATAAAAGGGAAACAAAAGGAATATCTAGGAGGAGAAAGCGATGGAGAGGGCGAGAAAGAATAGATTGACAAAGGGACGGAGCGACTCTAATATACATACAAATGTAATTTAGTTTATGATAGATAGATAGATAGATAAGCCCTGCCCTGGCTGGCTTGCCTTTGAGAGAATGAGCAGGTGGATGGAGACGTAGAGAGAGGGCGGGGGCGGTTAAATTATTAAAGTTGACAGCACTTTGGGATATGAATGCGAGGACAACATCGACAGGTCGCAGCCCATAGCCGACAGAGATGGTCGAGGCCACGTGGCCAAGGTGGTCCCATTCTGGGGCCACGTGGTCCATGGATCAGCTGTGGCGAATCACGTGCACACGTGGCTCGACCTGAGTGGCACCAGGCTGGTGGGTGGGTGGGCATGTGGGGCCCTTGTATTGGCGATTAATGAGTGCGTGAGCTATGAAGACCGACCCTTTTTTTTATTATCCATCCTTCGTGTCTTCAGGCCAGGGGCACTGTAGACAACTTGCATTTTTCTCATCAGCTCATGTCCACACTCCACCTCTCTCTTCCCTTCGTCCTCCTCGATGGGCCTCTCTCTCTCTCTCTCTCTTGCATTTTTTCTCATCAGCTCATGTCCACACTCCACCTCTCTCTTCGCTTCGTCCTCCTCGATGGGCCTCTCTCTCTCTCTCTCTCTCTCTCTCTCTCTCTCTCTCTCTCTCTCTCTCTCTCTCTCTCTCTCTCTCTCTCTCTCTCTCTCTCTCCAATCCTTCCCCCACTTGTTGTAATTACCAGCCCTACCACTACCACTACCAGTAAAATCAGTCGTAATACTGATCACCTCAGAATGCAGCTTTCAAAGGACAAGCCCTGAATTTGGTGCTCAACAAAAGTCGTGCGGGATAGCAACCAATTGTCCACTTCCTCATTGTCTTCTACTCTACTCCTACTCCTATTCCTACTCTTACTCCTCATAAATATCAGGATATATTTGAGTTGCCCTGCGATAGTATCTACATAAGAATAAGAATTACCATGCCACCGAGGTGATAAGAAAGTTAATTTGATCAAATTGGTCACATCTTATCTGTACTTGCTTCCTCTTTAGTGCACTCAAGATTAATTAGTGGATTCTCAAGTACGTACGTTCGTACGTGCCATGACGATGATAGGTAGCAAGTATTTACTGATACAACTTATCATTTAGAAAATATATTCCATGCGGTCATCTAAACAAGCATGACTAGCAGCCACTTTTATCGGTTGATCATGACGTTACATGTGACTACTTTTCGTTAACGACTCGCAATATATAATTGTTTGATTGAAGATAAGTACGTGTGGTTCAGTTAAGGCCCAAGGACCTGAGGGCTGAAATATAATAAGGCTGGCCTTGTTGGAACTTGTGCAGTTGCCTATATCCATAATGCGGCCCATCTGCCTAATTTTTAATCCAAGCCCCACGATTTGTATATATATATGCATATATGGGCCGGTGGGCAAAGGTCCGTCTTGTCCCAAATTCGGCTTTAGGCCGGGGTCTTTGGTTCAGGCCCCAAGATTGAGTTCCAATATGATGAAACAGAGTCAGTCAGCGCTGGAAATGACATGGAGACATTGCTTACATACGTATCACAGAATTTGGTGTAGAAGAAGACACAAGGTGAGGTGAGGTGAGGCGAGGCAAGGTGAGCAGCCTACTTCTTTATTCTTATTTAGCCTAGCTCTGTTCTTCATGACTTGGATTAATCAACCTGCTTGTCTGAATATGTGACTTGCCGCCGCCTCGCACAGCAACTCAAGCTATTTCCTGTAAACAACTGCGACGTGTTTTTTGTTTCCTTAGGAAATAAGTGCAAGTATGCTATCGATGCAGCGAAGACTAGATCTCAACATAATTTTAGTACATTTCGTGGCGAACTCTTCTAACTCCGCAATCTTTATCTCTCCTCAGTTTCAAAGTAAAGTCACAAATAACACTGAAGAAATGATCTAAAGTTAGACCTCAAGTTATAGCGCCTCCATAAATGTCAAAACTGCCCTAAAAAACTAAGTAGATCTGATTTTTTTAAATGGTCAGTACCAAAAGTTAAATTTTGTTTCTTCCCAATTTTCTTCTACACTTGTGACTATAGAAAAAAAAGAAGATATATTCTTTTACAAATAAATATCTTATTTTGATCATATTACTAATCACATGAAACTTTACAAATTAAATCTGGAACAAATGCCCAAAGGGTTCATAATATTCGCTGATCCTTCCATGGAGGTGGCGTTCCCACGACGTTGTAAAAGAAAGAAAAAGTAGAGAAGCAAACTCAGATATTATTCTGGATGGCTCACGTCCAAACTGGTTACGTTAAAACGTCATTAATAAATATATTTTTATATGCAACAAAAACGATCAATACGAGCTAATGATAGCTAAGTAATGGCATCTAACTGGGAGGAGAGGAGGATAGGAAGAAGAATCAAATAAGCCAATGTCAGGACAAAGCGCTGTTAGGCCTCCTTGATTTTTTAATGTTCAATGAAAGCACCACAATTACAAAGCTGAGTAGCCTCCCAATCAATCTTAACTTCCAAGCTCTCCTCTTTACTGCAACTTCGTTTGAATCAGAATGGAACTCGTCTTTCTCTCTTTTGGTGCTCCTTTACTCATCCTTCTCTTCCTCCACATCTTCCAAGTCACTACTCAAGCTACCAATACCAACACCACACTCTTCTCGTGCTCGTCGAATTCATCCACCTCCTGCAGTACTTATGTTATTTATCGGACCAGGTCGCCAGACTTGTTGGACTCTGGACACATCTCTGACCTATTTGGAGTTAGTCGCTTATCTATAATGCAAGCGAACAATCTAACGTCCGAGGAAGGCATACTTCTTCCAGATCAGCTCTTGCTCATCCCTACTTCATGTGGCTGCACTGGGAACCAATCTTTTGCAAATATCACATACCAGATCAAGGCAGGAGATAGCTTCTACCAAGTTTCTGTCCATGAGTTTGAAAATCTCACGGATTACCAAGCCGTTGAAGGCCTAAATCCAACATTGGAACCCACAGAATTGAAGGTTGGCCAAGATGTGATCTGTCCACTGTATTGTAAGTGTCCTACAAATATCCAATTAGATCGAGGCCATAACTTCCTCATAACCTATGTTTGGCAAGCAGGGGATGACATCGTTGAACTGAGCAAGTTAATGAACTCCTCAGCGGATGCCATCATAACTGAAAATAACAACAGAAACTTCAGTTCTGCAGTGGCACATCCAATACTAATTCCAGTTTCAAAGCCACCATCGCTTCCGCAGCTGCTTTACAACACCACCGCATATATTGTACAAGAAAAATCTATATCTCATAGGCCTATCATCATCGCATGGAGTATGGTGGGGATTATTTTGGTCTTAATCTTGTTGTGTATTTCAATCTTTGTTTACCGTAAAAGTCACCAGAAAAAGGTTCTCCTTCGCCTGGGTTCCAGTCTGGAGATTGGAGATCTTCTCTGGTTGAAGAAACCACGCAATGATCTGGCCGCTAGTCCAAAGGCACCAGGAGAAAAACTTTTGACCGGTGTTTCCCAGTTCATATACCGGCCGGGTATGTTCGACACTAGTGTTATAATGGAAGCCACTAAGAATTTGGATGACGGCTATAAAATTGGGAGTTCATTTTACAGAGCCAACCTTGGGGGAGACGTCTTTGCTGTCAAGAGCATTAAAGGTGGTGCCACAGAGGAGTTGAAACTGGTGCAAATGTTCAACCATGCAAATCTGATCAAGTTGGCTGGAGTTTCTACTAGTTCTGACGGTGGTTTCTTCTTGATCTATGAGTTCGCTGAGAACGGATCACTGGACAAGTGGTTGTTGTATAAGAAACCGGCATCGTCAACCTCTGTTAGCTTCCTCTCATGGAGGCAAAGGCTGAAAATAGCACTGGATGTAGCAAATGGGCTTCAATACATGCACGAGCACACGAGACCGAGCATCGTACACGGGGACATTCGCGCCGGAAACATCCTTCTCAATGCTGAATTCAAGGCTAAGATATCGAACTTCTCTATGGCGAAACCTGCAACGACTGGCGTGACAACAAGCAGCGATGTGTTTGCTTTCGGTGTTCTCCTGTTAGAGATGCTTTCAGGAAAGAGAGGTATGGAAACAAGGGAAGGTGGCGACATAGTCCTGCTGCGGAAGGAGATAAAGATGGTATTTCAAGTCGAAGAGAAGAAGGGGGAGAGGCTGAGGAAATGGATGGATCCAAATCTTGGAGGCCGTTACCCTATTGATGGGGCGATTAGCTTGGCCACCATAGCAAGGGTCTGCACAGAAGAGAACTCTGCTGAAAGGCCAAGCGTGGGTGAGATTGTCTTCAGAATTTGTGTTCTAGCTCAATCCTATAGTGATTCATCTGAGAGGATTTGGATGCCCAATTCAGATGAAAACATTATAACAGATGATGTAATCTTAGTTCGTTGAGTCGGCGAATTAGATACTGTAGATAAGCAGGTAGGTAAGTTTGAGCAAGTTTTTTTCGACGATGCATTGAGTAGGGAATGCATGCGTAGATTTCAGTTTGTTATGCATTTGTCTGTCAACTAAAAAATTGTAATAAATCAATTAGATTTGTACTGTAGCAGATTAATTCCACGATTTGCTGTTAGAAGAAAGAAAGTCCTTTATTAGATCACATTCGCGATCTCACTATCACATCTAATTCATTGACGGTTGAGGTGCTCTATAGATTCATTGCACGTTTCTTCGTTTTTGGTGTCACATTTATAATATGGTCCACATGAGAATTAATGCAACGCTTATATAAGATTACGGCCTTACGGTTGATCACCATCCGATCAACTGGGTCTGGATCAGACGTCCACCACTTCAGAAAGCGACAAAATTCGGGCAAGATTCCAATAACCCTGCAAAATTTAATGAAAGTATGCACTGGTTTAAATTTATAATAATACATTTTCAAGAAAATGAATTCAAGAGGTGGGAGCGATAAATACGCCGCTACCCCTCTACTCCACTTAACTCTTCCCTCTCGTTAAACTGCAATGGCGATTTCTATGCAATTGGGTCGCTTCTCGCCGGGGCTCCTCGTCTCCGCCGCCGAAATCTCGCCACGCTCCAATGGCCTGCCCTCCGTCTCCGTCCGATGTGGCAGCGCCTCCTCCACCGGAGGAGATGCCTCCGCCGCCGCTCTCGAGGCCGACTTCGATAAGAAGGCCTTCCGCCACAACCTCACACGCAGCGAGAACTACAACCGCCGGGGCTTCGGCCACAAGAAGGAGACGCTGGAGCTCATGAACCAGGAGTATACAAGTGAGCGCTTATGGAGTTGAAAGGGTTTGGAATTTGCTTTGCTACACTTTCTCTCTCTCTCTCTCTTTTTTTTAAGATTCGGGTGACTATTGCAGGCGATGTGGTGAAGACGCTGAAGGAGAACAACTACGAGTACACGTGGGGCGAGGTGACGGTGAAGCTGGCGGAGGCGTACGGCTTCTGCTGGGGAGTGGAGCGGGCGGTGCAGATTGCGTACGAGGCCAGGAAGCAGTTTCCAGATGAGAAGATCTGGATTACTAACGAAATCATTCATAATCCATCGGTTAATAAGGTTCTTGGATTGATAATTTCTTCCTTTCTTTTTGTTGTTTTATCTGAAATTGGACTTGTTTAGTATTAAAAACGAGTTACATTGCAGCTCAACCTCCAGGTGTTCTTGATATCACAATCAACATGCACAGCAGAGGGAGAGCAATTAAGCACCGTGGAAGCAGAGTGTACCTATTTTTGTTCTTTCTTGACGAAATTGTAGAAAATTGAGTTGAAACACATGTTAGGGTAGCTGTCTGAATTAACTGTGTAATTGTGTGAAACTTTCTGTAGTTTTTGGACGAATTGAGTAGCTATACAATCAATATTCTCAGGTTCAAATTGACATCTCTTTATTCGAAAGAGTCTTATACCTGACAAGGTTTTGGAGGAGCTATTTTGCTGAGGATTTGATTTGGAAGGGAAAGGATTTAATGGTCATACTGATGTGCAAAGCAAGTTATTTGTCTTTGAAAATTAGAAGGCTGATGTGGGAATTGGATTTTAATGAATGTATAGGTATATAGCCAATTTGGCACTTTTTTCCTCAAATCACGTGGATCATCTAACGGGAAACCCCTTGCTTGCCTGATTTTGGTTTTGTAAGACTTGACACCATCTCTGGATAACTGATATTAGGATGAAAATGATTTCATGTAAAACATATATATAGTGTCTTGCTTTTTACATAATTGAAGCTCATAGCTAGATCCTTTCACTTCCAATGATAGAGTAATTGTGAGAGCACCACCGATCACCTATGACACATGTACTACTTCAACATCTAATGAAACCCAAACAAATAACTATCAAATGGAATAGGAGCATACTTTGTTGGTTGATGGCCATGTTACCAGTTCCGGTAATTACATTATGGCCACTTTAAGGAAATGGAAAGTTTTCTGAACTGCCTTGTGTAAATTTTAGGGTTATTGTTATATATTCTTAGTTTAAAGGAAATTTATTATTATCAGAGTTTCTTTTCTGCAGTTCTAGTTATCATGTTTGATAATATGTCCTTTAGAAATTGCTTAACTATCAAATTGCTAATTGTCTATATGGTTCGGATTGTTTCATATGTGTCTGTTGACATTTTTTGCATTTAATTTTGATACGTAGAGGTTGGAGGAGATGGAAGTCCAAAATATTCCTATCCAGGATGGGGTAAAACAATTTGATGCTGTTGATAAGGGTGATGTCGTTATTTTGCCAGCATTTGGAGCTGCTCTGGACGAGATGTTCACTCTGAGTGAAAAGAAAGTGCAAATAGTTGATACAACTTGTCCATGGGTGTCAAAGGTATAGAAAGGCATATTGATTCACTTTAATTTTTTATCACTCATTTTCCTGATTTAACTTGTCTTATGTATTAATTACATTTTTCTAATACTTATTTAAGGTTTGGAACTCTGTTGAGAAGCATAGGAAGGGTGATTATACTTCAATTATTCACGGTAAATATTCTCATGAGGAAACTGTTGCCACTGCCTCATTTGCAGGGAAATATATCATTGTGAAGAACATGACTGAGGTATATTATAGCTGCATTCACATTTCCAATGACTATATTCAACTTTGAACTTATCTTGGAATCGCAGTGAAAACTTCTTTTTATATCCTTGCGTATGAACAGGCAATGTACGTATGTGATTATATTCTTGGAGGCAATCTTGATGGATCTAGTTCAACAAAAGAGGAGTTCCTTGAGGTGTGGTGTTTCCATTCTTTTTTTTTTTTTTTTGTGTATACATGCTGCAAAGAAAGAACAATATGCTAACTTTTCTTGTATTGTTGCAGAAATTCAAGTTTGCGGTTTCTTCAGGATTCAGCCCTGATGTTGATTTACTGAAAGTAGGTATTGCGAATCAAACTACCATGCTGAAGGGAGAAACTGAAGAAATTGGTATGTTTTATGCATTTCTTATAATTAGATGATTCTCTGTACCAAATGTTCTTAGTAAGCTGTCCATTCAACAATTAATCTGAATTGAAGTGTGTTATTATTATGGTGGAACTACATATTGCGGAAACAAATTACTATTATAATACTTATATAATCTAAAGTCTATTCTATCAGAACCATGGTTACTGCTGTAAGAATTAGAAGTTTGTGCAGTTTGCAAAACTCCCCTTCCTATCAGGCTTGGGCTTTCCCATCTGGATGCCACTTTTTCCTTGACCACTCTGGGTTGCATTCTCTCACCTTATGCTCTCTTCTTCTACCATCCTGTCCAACCACATCTGCCCCACTTTAATAAACCCTTATCAATTGCTTGCCTCATCTTATATTCTTTTCACTCAAAAGTTTTGATAGATCGTGTGCTTTGGTGGCAGGAGTTAATAGTTCCAATTTAATAGCTGGATTTATGAGTTCATTAATATTAGATCGGTCTGGATTATCCAACTGCTCGGGTGGCTAGTAACCAGTTGATGAGTCAATATCTCAACTAGCCAGTCTAATTTAGCTTCTAGATTCTTGCCTTTGACCTTTTTAACATGCAATATAGTCTCACTGTTGAGCTTTATTATTTAATTTCCAGGTAAGTTGGTTGAGAAGACTATGATGCGTAAGTATGGTGTTGAGAATATCAATGAACATTTCATTAGCTTCAACACTATTTGTGATGCTACTCAGGTAAAATTAGTGAAATCTTTTTGATTCATATTGTTGTGCAACTCCAATATGATATGTGAAATTCCAAGTATGCATGCATTGCTATATTTATTATTTTGACAAAACCCAAATAATAGCTCAGTTTCATTATGAAACACCGAAAATAGTATCTATCTGCTATAGATATCAAACGTTTACAACATATATACCGCAAATTAAACCTAGTATCAATCCAACTCAACGAAAGAACGATGAGGAAATATAGGAATCTCACATTCAAACAAAACATCAGAACATAAGAAAGCAACAAATTAGTCATCCAACTCAATAGTATCCTTCTTCCTTCCATAGACTTGGAGCTTGACTTTATTCTACGGCCCATCCCCTTGAATGCCTGACCAGCAAATAAACAAATTGTTTACTTGAATGCATCAGCTTAGCAGGTTGCTTGAGTTCAATTTTTTTTTAAAGTTTCAGGCCAGAGACCAAAAATATGTCGCTATCCACATTCTACACTGTTTTTTTCCTGCCCCACACTTCTATAAAGTCCAAACATCCTTAATATTTTAGGACTGAAACTGCCCTAGGTCTGTTATCTATCTTTAGAATTTCTTTAGCATATCTACGTTTAAAAAAAAAAAAAGCTTAACCAAGGTTCGAAAAATCGGGATCGGGATCGGCTTTTCAAAAAAATGACACATATCAGCCAGATCGCCCGTATCGGTCACCTGGATCAAATCGAATTTTTTAATTACGTAAAATTCAAAATATTATTTAAAAATATAGAAAAACTTCTAAAAATTTAGAAAAAAGTTTGTTAAAAATAAGAAAATAAAAAAAAATATGGTGCAAATAAAATTGAAAAGAAGAGATTATAAAAAGGAGTGGAAGAAAATCAAACAAAAGAAAAAAAAACATAGTGTAGTGAAGAACAAGAGAGAGTGAAAGAAATGAAAAAAATTGAGAGAGAAATAAAAATATAAATTAAAAAATGATACACCAGAGTTCGTCGGAGCTAGATATCTCCGTGAGAAAAACAATAGTTATATAGTAAAGAGAGAAAAAAAAGGAAAGAAAAAGAGTGAAAGAAAGAAAGAGAGTTCAGATTGGGCCTAACCAATCTGTATCGAAATCGGCCGATTCGGCGAATCATGTGCTTAACACTCTCAGAGGAATTATTCTCGGGCCAGTGTCCTCTGGTCCGATTATCTCTGGTTAAGATCGTTATTGTAGACGAGCCATAGGGAAGCTTTTATTTTGAGAGTAGTTCCCGTCTTCCACACCCTAGGAATAATTTTAGATTTTGTTACCATTTTTTAGAAATCTATATAAGAATTTGACAGTAAAGATATTTCTAAATCAAACCTCCATCTAGTTTTATCTTTCGCTCTGTTAGAAGTCTTATACTCATTACTCAACTTCTGTACAAGCTTATGCTTCTCCTGTTTCACATAATCATCAAGGAATCTCCTATATTGAAACTCTCAATTTTTTCCATTCCACAACTCAAAAACATAAACATTCTCATCCCAAATTATAACAAATAATTTAGAAAATATAGTGGCTAGAGAATATTTACCGAACAACTTTATAGTGCCAACCTTAGGAGTCTCAAGGTGCAATGCCCCTCTTCAAAAAGGTGACAATTTATTGGAAACCAACAATTTAAATTCATCTTCCTTCAAATACCTGTAGTATCTGTGACAAATTTTATCAACCCAAAATCTGATTCTCACATATTGATAAATTTCCACCACCACTTTGCAAGTAAAGTTGTGTTCAATGTCCATTACTTCAAAATCTATAACACACTTGGACCATCTGAACCCCAAACTCTTTTATTTTACAAACCCACTTCCAATTAGCTAAATGATAGGAATGGCATTTTCACTAGTCCCTTTTTGTAGGATCTTGCTTCTCATTTTATTAATTATTTTTGATAACCCACTTGGGTATAGTGAATAAGGTTAGATAATACAGTTTAATGGAACTAATAACAATCTTCACCAAAGTCACTCCCCCAAAGACAAGAGCTTTCTTTTCCAAGCTGCTTGCTTCTTTTCCACTTTCTCAATGACAGGAATCCAGCCCTGCTTTTAAGATTACTATTATGAAGTGGAACCCAAGGTACTTTGTTGGCAACTGATCAATCTTGCAGTTTCGTAAAGAAGCATGAAATTTTTTTTGTCAATTACTTTTCTTTCTAGATAATTGGGATTGGTTTAGGTCCTGATGGTTAAACTTGGTGGTTCGACAATCCCTACAACCTTTAAATCTGTGGAAATACTTCGGGTATCTAGGTTTTCTGATCTCTTTCTATATGATCCCAATTCTTTTGTTTTTCTAAGACATACTCTATGCTTATAGCATTCAATTTTTCTCTGAATGCCAGGAAATTTATCTTGACGTACATTACATTCCATGTGAAATTGCTTTGTCTAAAGTCTAAACACAGCTATAATAGCAGCATCTGATAAGTCCCTCTGCCTCCATTCCCTTCTTACAGTATCTTCTGCCATGTAGTGAAAATCTCTTCTGCATAGAATATGTTGTTTCTCATTGCTACTGTAACAAACACATTTTTTCTTCTTTATAGTCGGCGAATTTTTGATCCATGTGGCAACTGTTCTAGGCATGTTCATAACTTTAACTAATTTCAGAGTATTGTTATGTCTGCATAGTTTTTCATGATAAACCTATAAAGCAACCCAGATTTGTGTATCTTAATTTTAGTGGTTCTCTTTGAGATATTGCTTCCTTCTTACTTTTAACATAGTATACATAATTAAGTTTGTTGGCCTACAGTTTTTTTCTGTATATTTGTAGCTGTAATTTCTACAACTATATGAGAACATTGAGAAGTATTACTGAGATGCTCTGTTTGCCTTTGACAATGTCACATCAGGAAAGACAAGATGCAATGTATAATCTGGTGAAAGAAAAAATTGATCTTATGCTGGTTGTGGGTGGATGGAACTCCAGTAATACCTCCCATTTACAAGAGATTGCAGAGCTTAGTGGGATTCCATCTTATTGGATTGACAGCGAAGACAGAATTGGACCAGGGAATAGAATAAGTTATAAGCTCAATGTAAGCTTTTGATTTTTGAGATGAATTCTTCTTGTCATCAACATATAGCTTTTATATGTGGCACTTTAACCTTTTTATCCTGAATTATCTTTGATTCATTCCATTTGCAGCATGGAGAGCTTGTTGAGAAAGAAAACTGGCTACCTCCAGGCCCCATCAAAATTGGTGTAACTTCAGGCGCTTCTACTCCTGATAAGGTAACTTCTTAGTTCTATGAATGTCATAATCTTTTAGCAATAGTTGAATTTCTGTATAGCTTTCATCTGAAAAATTCTGTTTTTGGATATAATCCTGTTGAAGTTGTATGTTCCCATTTCATAGTCCTTTTTAGCTGTTGTTAAACTCCCTAGTGCCTTTTGACAAGTGATGCTATATAGTTTGCTTCGTTGTCCCAGATGGGTTGGTTATGGGCCAAATTATATTTCTTAAGTTAGTTGTTGCCAAATGGTGTTCTGATTATAGTTCATTCAGGAACATATATGAAAATTGTATAGAATATGAGGCCAAAATGTATTACAGGCATGAAAGATATCAGAGTCATTTCCCATGTTAGATGTACTTAAAAAGTTTACCCCTTTCATATACCTAAAAGAAATTTTCTAATGGGCGGCACTCTTGCTTATCATAATAACCAGGCCAATTGGCATGTTTAAATTTACACTAAGAAAGAACAGCCTACCTTCAACTCACAGATAGCAATCATAATTTCCGCTAAAGTTTGTGGCTCCTGATCGATGCAGGTTGTGGAGGAAGTCCTGAATAAGGTTTTTGACATCAAACGTAAAGAAGCGTTGCTGGTCGCATAATATAAGGTGGGGAATGACAATGTGTACACTGCATGTACAATACCGTAACTTTTGGGCGATATAAGGGCTTCATGCCTTCATATTGTATTGTATTTGAAAGTGTTACTTTCTGCTGAAAGTGTCATACAAATTCATGTAAGCATATATTATTGAAAGAAAGATCACTTATTTGGGTAGTCCCCCGAGCAAAGCGGTAAGTATATTCAACTTGATCAGCCTCGAACAAGAACATCTACAAAAATATTGGTGGGTTTGGATCTTCCTTGTGCATGAGATTGGAGTGAAGAAGACCTTTTCTTTGCACTCGGGGCTGCATAGGACTCGCTGGTATACGCATTTATTGTGGCAATAAGAAAGGCTTAGGCAAGTTGGGTGGGTTAATTTACTCCAAATTGAAGGAAAAGTTGGGGTTGGTTAGCTGCTATAGTCACAGTTTTCTTACCAGAAATAGGTCTAAACGTGCCAGGTGCAGTTGAGTGCAAACCAATATGCGTTATACATTCTATAATGATAACGATGCTAACCGTATGAAGGAACTCAGCCAGATTTCAGGGAAATTGGTGCAGTTGAGTGCACTACGGCCTCCTCTACAAGGGTCAAGGGATGACATAATGGCTAACTTTTGGCTATTTGCAACTGTACCCAACCAATCCTCACCTACCATCTTGCTTGCACCTTTAAGTACTCTCTACCAGAAGCTGGCATGTGGATGACAAGCCAAGTAAAACAAGATATTTCAAATGGAGGGCAGTTGAGCTTGTCTGACCCACCTGTGAGACCTGTTAATTGTCATATGTAGAAAATGTTAGTCACGAAAAGCCCACCAAGTTAGGCGAAATAGTGGGGGAAGAGGAGGGCGAACGTGATGCATACTGCCAATTAGTACGTCCTCCTGGGCATACCACTCGCACTCGGCCATCTCAGCGCAATCAATACCAAGGCCTCCCGAATCATGCTCCAATAACTCGTCTCATCTTAATCTCTCTTTATCTCTGTTTTACTAATTGATAGTTGATATTTAGACTGAGACAACACTACAGCCAAAAAAAGAAATAAAAATAAATTCACGTGAATTACGTCGAACAAAGGCTCGACCTCCAAAATAATAATAATAATAATAATAATTAAAAAAAATGCTCCTCAGTCGTGAATTGTGTGTTCGTCCAGATTTACAACGCACTGTCCAGTTCAAAAAAAGTAATAAAAGCAGGTGCAATAGATAGATGCTTTTAAAATGTAGGACGAGATTCTAGAATCTCAAATGCTTTTGCAATGATTCAGAAATTAGAAGCGAGTGATGATAGAAAATCTCTACACGTCAAGAAAATGGATTCGTAGTGCTCTGATTACAAACGCTGAAGTGGTGGTGTATCTTTTAATCCCCCACGTCGTTACGTGGTTTGGCTGCGTCTATCTTTATATAGTATATAGTATAGTGTTGGAGCATTTATAACGCACCCATTCACAGCTAGCTAACCTAAGCGAACCAAAACTAACCTAACTAATGGACAACTCTCCTCTTCTGCTCAACACCTTCCTCTTCCTCGGTAAGTGTTACTCTTCTTCCCAAGGTAATTCCCCGCCCTAAGAAATATATTCTGATTTCGCTATCTCGCAGTGGCATTGTGCACATTTCCAATACCGGCCTCAGCAGTGACGACGGTGTTCACCCTCCGCAACAACTGCGCCTACACCGTCTGGCCCGGCACGCTCTCCGGAAACGGCGTTGCCTTACTCGGAGGCGGCGGATTCGAGCTGCCGCCAAACGCCACCTCCTCCTTCCCGGCACCACCTGGTTGGTCTGGGCGGTTCTGGGCCCGCACCAACTGCCACTTCGCCTCCTCCGGCAATGGATCCGGCACGTGCGTCACCGGCGACTGCGGCGGCGAGCTCCGCTGTACCCTAGGCGGAACTCCGCCGGTGACGTTGGCGGAGTTCACGCTGGCTTCCTCCGCGGCCGAGAAGGACTTCTACGACGTCAGCCTAGTGGATGGCTACAACATCGGCATCGGGATCACGGCGGCGGCGCCGACGGCTTTGAGGGCGAGAAAAGGGGAAGAAGACAGCTCAACGTCGACGTGCGGATACGCGGGGTGCGTGGGGGACGTGAATGACCGGTGCCCGGCGGAGTTGAGGATGGCAGGGAGCGGCGGGGAGACGGTGGCGTGCCGGAGCGCGTGCGAGGCGTTCGGCACGGCGGAGTACTGCTGCACGGGGGCCCACGCGGGGCCCAATAGCTGTGGGCCGACGAGGTATTCTCAGCTCTTCAAGGCGGTCTGCCCCACCGCGTACAGCTACGCTTACGATGACCCCACGAGCACCTTCACCTGCTCCGCCGGCGCACGGTACCTCATCACCTTCTGCCCCCAGCCCAGCAACCCTCGCAACCACAAGAATCCCTAATTTAATTGTTGTGTAACTGACTTATGTTATGAATGATCGTAAATGACGAGGATCCAATTGGGGTAAGTAATTGGGTAGTTAAGTATAGTAGTCTATATATATTGTTTAGATATGAGAATGCTAAATTGCGCAATGGGCCGGCTAGCCTATCTTTCAGTAGAAGAGGCTCAAAAGTATAGGCCTATGAACTATTTATTAACTGGTATTTTTACCAAGTATAGGCGTTAAAGTGGAAAAAGGTTTTCCCCTGGCGAAAGGGACAAAAAGTATCACAGTTTATGCATTGTTTGAGAGGAATCACAGTTTCTTTTAAAAAGAAAAGCAACCAAGCAGTTCTATCAGAAATTAATTACTTATAAATTAGAAGAAGAGCATCACGACTCACGAGATAAGGCCTCAGCCTCAGGGTGGCAATGCATGTAGCACACGCGTTATGACATCGGTAGATTGATTGATTGATTGCAATGTAGAAGTTGTCAATTTGTTACCTTTTCTGATTTCAAGATTTCCTTCTACCATCCGTCTAAGGATCAGCAGCAGTTTCGCCGCACCGTATGATGGAATAAATAATTTCATCCATGAGGGAAAAATGCTCATCCTGTTTTGTTTGGGAATTGATTCCGATTAATTTGATTCCCTTCTATCGGCCTAGAGGGCAGAAGAAATATAAGCCACTAATGTCCTCAATTTATTCTTGCCCCCTCCCCTCCCCCCCCTTTCGCCTATATTGATGCTTAGGCACCGACTTGGGAAGTTGCTATTAAACGAGCTGCTCTTTCATCGTCTTTTTTTGGGGGTTAATTTTATAAATATTTTGTATTCTTCTGTCACAGCTAGTCGAAGGAACAATTGTGCATTATTTTTGCAGAATATTCTCCGATTCCTCACGCACACCCACTGACAGTACAATGAGTGATAAATCGCAGTTGAAACATATATGCTACTGCCAGGTTTATAAATCAAAATCCAACTCCTATTTAGTCACGAGTAACCGGTTCTTTAAGCCAACACCACTCGCTTATAGACTATGTTTAACTCTTTCACGAAATTTTTACGTCGTAGCGTGTTTATGATCGACTTAGTAGTATGGATGACTGGCTGTTTTTAAGGTCCCTAATCAAATTGGTAGTATGAATACACAGAGAAATCTAGGGATCGATGAAAGTGAACGTAAGAAATTATTGCAAATATTGGATACATTTAAAGAATAATATGCCAAAATGACTCTTTTGTTCAGTTCTAGCTTGTTGACGAGATGTTAAAAATGTTAAAGTTATATAAATCGTTTACCTTAGTTTATGATCTTAGGGATACCAACTATAGTCAGAGATCATGTTCATAGTCCCTCTGGTTTGCATCTTTTCTAGAATTGATTTATTATTATTTTTCTAGACTTTTAGAATAGAGATCGTTGTGTTGTAATTTTGAGGAATCGTCAATCGATCCTTTGTTATAAGCTGAGCATCCTCTGTCTGTTTATGAGTTGAGCATTCTTTTTTTTCTTTTTCTTTTTTTAAATTTACTTTAAGATCATTAATTGGCTTTTAAAAAAGAATGGACTTCATATTAGTAGTATTAGCTTTAAAAGTTAATAATATAAAGCAGTTTGTTTTCTCCATATGGACGTTAACATAGTTAATGTACAGCCCCAAACAAGGCGTTCCGGTGATGGCAGTCTTCACTGTAGGAAGAGGAAGAGGAAGAGAAAGAGGAGTCCTCGTCCAACGCATGCCATGGGGCTTGCCCACCTCGCTGGAGCTCCTTGAAACGGTTGATGTCGAAGCCGTGGTAATCCATGAGGCGCTTCTGCTTCGCCTGGAAGCGGCTCTGGAAGAAGCCCTCGAAGGAGGGATCCCTGGAGGTCCGGAGGAAGAAGGCGTAGCCGGCCATGAAGTAGAAGGAGGTCACGTAGAAGCAGATGGGCTCCATCACGTCCCACGATAACTCCCAAAATGTGAGGCGCACGAAGCCCAAGGTCTGCAGCATTAGCAAGCCCAGGCCGGCCCAAAGTTCTCTCCTCACCTCGGCCTCCGCTTTCATGTCGATTGCCGCCTTCTTCTCCTTCATCTCGCTCAGCTCTTTCCTTCGTGGATCGCTCGATGCTGCCATTGACAGAGGAATTACGCTCTCGATTGCTTTTGCCACCTGGAGATAGATTTTGTCATTAATTCCAATTTTGATCTTGAAATGGCAGGCAGAACAGATATTAATTACAAAAATCGAGACAGACAACTAATTGGGAAGAGATCAGGCCCAGGGGGATGATTACCAGATCGGGGCGGAGGAAGACGGCGTCGCGCAACACGATGACGGCGCCGGACTCGTCGAGCTCACGTGCGAGACCGACGCCTTGCTCCGCGCCAGCGATTTTGCCGCACATCTGCGCGAACTCAGGATAGGAGACGCAGCTCCTCCCCGTATCCCTCAGCTTCGCACGTGCCGCCTCCATCTGCGCCGCCCTGGTGGCCTTCTTGGCCTCTACCACCGTGATACCTCGAGACGGCATTCCATGCGGCGGAACGATCCCCTCGAGGCGGATCCGCTCACGGTTAAGCTCCAGGATCCGATCCATCAACTGGTCGCCGACCGGGAGAGCCGGGAACCGATCTGGCGGGACGGGAACTGCCGCCGTCGAGTGATACAAGGGTCTACGCTGGAGGAAGCGACGGACCAGCCCTGAGTCCTCGCCGCCTGCGACGGAGTCGGAGAGGAGCCGCCTGATGAGAGATGTGGGGGCGGAGTTGGTGCCAGATGAGCGAGGAGTTAGAGTTGGGGCCTGGAAGGAGGAAGAAATCTTGGTGAAGCTATGTGATAGGGTTTTGCGGAACGCCATCGTTGGATTTCAAGCTCTTGCTTAATCTTGGCTTTAGTTTTCGGGGGTTGCTTGGGAAGGGATAGAAGATGGAAGGCTATTTATAGTGTATTCCAGGATTTAGGGATCGATCCGTCGAATATATGAGGAGAGATATTGGAACCCCGAGTGGACCCGCACCCGGCCGGCAAGTGGATGTCTTTGTGGTTATGGTTGGGGTCTTACTAATACTATATGCAATGAGAACTCATGGATAAAATGCCAACAATGCCACACAGGTAAATTAAACCTTATTTTCATTCATTGCATATCTCGGGGGTTAGCGAGTCGTGTAACTCGTGTACTTCATTAGTATGCAAAGAATTAATACTCCAACACGAATTTAAGATAATACAAACTAACCCTAGTTTTGCTTTCCTAATCTATGATATGGCACGTGGCGTATTGCCACCGTCTCCCAGTTCGATTACAATATACGCCAAAATGTGTTTGCCTGTAACACCTAGGAATAGGAGGATACTTATCAAAGCTAATTAAGAGTGAATTCCTTCCTTCCTTCCTATAAGCTATAGTATTATCTCGCGTTTCGATTGAACTCAGTGCGAGAAGAAAGATTGCTCTAACATCTCATGAGCCGGAATCTTATTAGTTATCTTCTATACTACTATGACGACGCGTTATTTCAAAATAACAGCGGCACGTACATATAACGTCCCCCAGAACTAGAGATTGGTCATATAAACTTCCAAAACCAACCTTCTAACTAATTCCGAGCCATACTTGGGACGCAACACCTCAGAATAATTATCGTTTCGGTCTTAGGGATTTTGATAGTATAAAATTTATGGCTTAAAATGAATCAATTAACAGTGTTTAACGCAAATATGGAACTACTACTCTATTGTAAACTATAACGAGAAGATGGGGTTTGGCTACTGATTAAGAATATAAAATTAATGGGACAGTCATTGATCAATAAGATGCTTAGTCGCTCACTCGTATTTAGATTAATTGGAACTTGTTTGGTGGAGTCCACTTCGAAGAGGTGATCCATCCAATTAAGATTTAAAGATCGTGTCTTTATGTCTAAGGGTTCTACGTACCTGAGTATATTACGATTGGTCTATCCATCCATCCATCACGTACTGGTTCATGTACGTGATTCCTACACCATTTTTGTTTATAATTAACAGTGCATTTCTACTCCTATTTTATTTTATTATTATTTTCGATAAGGATAAGCTAGCTAGCTATATATTGGGCATGTAAAACGATAAGATTAGGTTCTTGATGAGTTATATATTTTCGATAAGGATAGGCTAATTTTGATATGGGTGGGTAGGGGCATATATATATATATATATATATATATATATATATATATGCATATGGGTCTGTTCTTTGTTTCCACGTCATTTAGGAATAGTCTATTAGGTAGGATGACCCATCTGTACCCAATCCTATCAAGAAACTGGGCAGCTAGCTTTAGTCTTCAGATGCATGCCCCGTTATTCTCTCATCTATCAGAGACCAAGTATTAATTAAGGGCAGATAAGCCTTACAAAAATTAATTAATTATGTTGAGTGATAAATATTATCACATGCAACTACCAGCTAGCTGTCTTCTTTTATCTTTCTTGATAACTAATAGGAATTATATAGATAGGAAGCTTCTTTTCAAGCCACAAGCTTTCTGAAACTCGGAAGGAAAGAAACACCGATGCGTGCTTCCATCTCGCTTCAAGCTTAAATTACTATATACTCAATCAATACATAGTAATGACGTGAACTCTACGTTGTATTTTGACTACGAAGGTGAATGAGAGTCTATCCTCTTGACGTGTCGATCCATCCTAGTTTGAAGAGTTCTCACTTCTCCACTGAGTCAGATCCTGGTCGGACGCGTACATATAGGATTTGGATCTTCATCCGATAAACTCGATCGACGTCAGCTTTTGAGGTATATATTTATATTACTCGGATATTTATCGCTCCACTTTTGCCTTTTTTTTTTAATTTTTTTTTTCTTATTGCCTTGAGGACAACAACTGAGTTAAATTTAACCTAAAAAAGATAAACATTTCGCTTCTCAAACAAAAATGAGCTTAAATTCCAAAAATTCTCTCTAATTCTAGTGGGAAAGTGTAGTTTAGGCAATAAAAATAAAAGGTAAGGACCAGATTGTAAAATTTCAAAAAAAGTAAGGCATATGATATTAATTTATGTTGTTCTTCAATACTTTTGTTAAAAGATGACATGTAACTGCATGTTTAACAATTAACGGTGCAAGTAATATGTGGAGCATATGTAAGATCATGAGGCAAGGGAGGGAGGGAATGTCCCCCCGTGTGTCCCGAGGAATTAATGACGCAAATAGATAATAATTCATTGTTAGTTAGCGGTACCATAAGATTATTAATTTCTGATAGTCCAAATAGCATTGCTATTCCTATGCACGAAGAGTCCAGCTATACCTTTGAATTGCTGCATCCCAGTTATCCTTTGGCATATGGATTAATTTAGAGTTTTAAGGAGATGCAAAAGGCTTTAAAAATGCGCTCAATTTTCACCTTATTTTACATAATTTTTCCCCATAAGCGGTGTCCCGCTTTCAAAGCTGCTAGAAATTGCATGCAGTTCCGAATTAACCTAGATGATTATGTGCCGATCCACGGGCCACAGTAAACTATGTAGACAAATATGCTTCAATTAGAACGGCTATGACAACCACGTTTTTCTTTTAAAAAACAAAAGGAAAGTCATCATATCATTTATTTCAAATATTTGATGACAACTTAGTATAATAGGAAAAAAAGGGAATCGAACAATAATAAAAACATGTATCAAAAGAAGCACTCGAGCACAATAATAACAGAGGAGATAAAACAGACGCAAGTTCCTGGTGCTTGGCTTTGGTAGTGGTGATGCGTACAACCAAGGAGGAAGCTGAGGTGAGATGGACAGTAGCAATGCAGGTGAGAGAGAAGCTATGAGACGGATGGTAATAGGGGAGAAAAAAGGGACTAAAGATTGGAAGCCTCTACTTGCGGAAATCAAATTGACTACATTTGGTTTACTGCATCCAGGTTCCCAACAAAGTGGAAAAGTTGTACGTGGAATTAGTGGATGATACCAGAATCCCTTTAGTTATCAGGAGAAACAGCGTATTAGTTACAGGAATCTCTAAGCATCACATGGTTGGTGTGGAGCAAGAGCAACCCAACCCAATTGAGAGATAATACTCTCGGGGAATTATTAGCTGGACTCCAGTTAAGGTTTGTTTTGCCGAGAACAGTTAGAAGCTCAAGCAAAACTCCTAGTTGAGGAATGATTCATGAGATTTAGATATACAAAGGGTGATTTAACTACGTTGCTAACTTGCATCACGTCATGGAAAGGAACAGGAGATCGGTCCACACAGAGGACTGGGTAGCCAAACTGGATTCCACGATATCTTGGCCTACATCTATGGATTACATTACATTAATATTATAGTGCGATGACGAACCGCGCATAGACTCATTTCCAAATTCCAATACGTTCGGAAACGCATCAAAGAGCTACTAGCTCTTTGGTGCAGGAGACGATAACTGAAGTGTACCAGAATTTGTGGCAATAGAAGTGGCAGTCCTTTTCGTGACAACTTTGTCACTGAAATTGTGTTACACAAGCAGTGGACGAAATCATGCCAAGTTCGACTAAAAATCTTGCTGTCTTTTCCTTGAAAGGATTGGACTTGCAACTCAATCCTGATATCATCATATGAGCTTGCACGTAGCAGTACGAAGGCAGTTCTTGGACCAAGTTACTAATATGGAGAACTGCACTATCCATCTATCTATATTTGAAGACCTGCAACTTAATCCATTGAAGTCTTATTGAGATCAATTAATGCATCTTCCCATCTGAAAAGTTGGAAGTATTTCAATGTGGGCAAATTAATATATACTCCTTGAACTCTTGAGTGAACTATATCATCGAGGTAACTCCTGGACATTATAGGGATTGGTAATCGGTAAAGATTATGACTTGGCCTCCACATTCCTCAGTGGCAGCAACTTAGATTCTTAAGCATATACAATGACAATAATTTGTCTTGGGATTCGTGATCTGGGAATATCTCTGTCAAGATTAATTGATCAGAGAATATAAACTTTCTACAATTTGCTCTGCTATTTAGGGTTGACTCATACAGCACCAAGGGAAAAGCTTGTTGTCCTCTATGTCAAATAGCACTGCAAGTATCTTTATGAACTATGGAAGTAAGAATTCCGTCACAATCGCTGACATCGACTAAGGAAACCCATGCTCCTTCAAGCTCCTTGGCGGACTCCAATGACACGATACCTTGCTAACCAATATTTCTTTGCCAGGAGCTTTAGATGAAGGATGTGATCTGTGAATTCGTCTAGTTTGCAAGGTTATTTGAATCCGAAGTTTATCTTATCACCTATGTACGACGGAGCAAAGCATTTTTGTTGGTTTTTCCCATTAGCAAAATCAGAGAGATGTTGGGAAAGATACAAAGAAATCCAGATTTATTGCAAACATCCTTCCGTTTTAGATACAATAACAAGAGTACGCATCGCAAGTCCAATGAAGATATCTCCTCCTTGTTAAAAGGAACCAATCTGACTTGAAACTATTTACTGAGAGAGCATCAGAAACTTGGATCAATTCTTGTTCTTCCGAAGCCACTCAAGGATGCCCTTTTCAGATTCAGAGAGCAGCTCCTCTTTCTTATCTTTTGCCGAGCCTTCGATAAACCCAAAGTAGTCCTTGTAGTTCCGCTTGTAGAAGTCGTCAAGCCTCTGGAAAAAATAAAGCAACCAGTAAGCTACTAATCTAAGTGGATTGATTATCTTATGCAAAACAAGGGATGGAACTCCGACCTCTTTGTCATTTCTTTCTTTATTTTCTTTAGACCTCTTGAGATACTCTACAGGATAAAAGCAAGGTAAGTTTACTTTGTATGATCAAGCACACAATATTCCTCTCCACTGACTCTGGAAACATGCCATTGTTCGATTGCAGTAGATACCTTGGAGAAGGGCCTTCTTTGATTCGCTGACTTCAGGGATTGCTGCTGTCGATATTAATAATGGCACCAGACACCTCCTGCCTATTTCATTTCCTGTCATGAGTCGCCTGAGATTGCAGAGACTTGTCTCCTTTACTGGAGGTGGAATTCCATGAGGAGGCAGAGCCATGGATGATCGATCACCCAGCTCCACTCTCTCCACTTTTGTTTTTCTTCTACCAAGAGATAGTGCTGATATCAGTAGGGTACCGGTGCATGCACCAAGCTAGACCACAGACTTGTGGATCAGGTAGAAAGGAAATAACCATAGTATTCAATACTATCTCAGATTTTAAGTGGATCAGAGAGAAAGGAAATTACCATAGTATCAAATAATATCTCAGACTACTAGACGAGTCTCTGAATCCTCACATAACAGTAATTTTGGCAAAGAACGTATTGGGGACTGATAAAAGAAAAACAAAATTTCTGACACACAGAATCGACCTCTCTAATATTTCTTTGCTAATATGTAGATATTCCAAATTGCAACCGAAAAAAAAAAGCTTCTCAACAGTCTGTAAAACTAATAGATAATTTACGGAAGATTATTTACAGAATTATAGACAGTGAAACCAATAGAAGTAATCAAGCTTCTATGGCAGAACACTACAATTGGCTACCTCTATATTCGGAAGTGATGTATGCAACTATGTTCTTCCGAATTCCTTTACATCAATCACCATGCAGGATCCTTCAAACTAATTGAGATTACAGCCCAGTGAGTACGTCAACAGCGGAAAACATCTCTCCTTTTCTTTTGAGAAAGTGAGAAAAATAAAAATAAAATAAAAGAAAAAGAGAGAGAGAGAAAGAAAAAAGAATACAAAATAGAGGCCCTGCTATGTCAAAGTTCGACAGTTGCATTTGCAGATGATGAAACAACTAACCAAAGTAAACCTGATCCAGTACTCCCTAGAAGATCTCAACTTGTGGTACATGTTAATAACACACATTCTAAAAGAACAGGACAAAATTTGTTTATCTTGTCAAAGATGATACTCAAGCAGACGAATAAAGTACATGCCCGAAGAAAGAGAGATTTAAATGTCTATTCCAGGAAACAACAAAAAAAACTTGCAATAAATATACACGAAACAAAAGCCTAACACTTAGGTGAGAATAATTTTCACAAAGTAATGCCCAAGCAGATCTCCGACGATGCAGTGAGACCACAGCTTTGCCAAATCTCACACATCTTAACCTCCTCTTAGCCAAATTCCAAGCCAACTCAGTGCTACATCTAAAAGAGGATCAAAACACAAGAACCAAATTTCTAGGCAAAGAGGGGCACATATTTCCAAACTATAGTCAATCTGTGGACAACATATCCTTTAATAAGTCTCATTAATAATGTCTCATTGACATCGACTATCAACAAATTGCTGGTGATTTGATGGTCAGCAGCAAGGGGAAATAATGCTAATGCACACAACAGGCTGGCCTGCAAAATTTCTTAAACTCCAGATAATAAATGATCTTTGGCAACACAGCAACAAGTCCTTTCGAATCTCTTGCTTTCCACTGTTAAAATATTGCATGTCCAACAACTGAGACCCTGTGCTGTTGTGTGATGTCCATTTCGGGAGCCGCATTCATATTATAATAAAGGCCTAGATCATCAACTTCACCACCCAAACTGTCCCTGGATCTACTCAAGTATTGGCAGGTAATCGTGAAAAGTTATGCAGGATGCATGATTAAGATGGAACTTGTTGCAAACATCAAACAATGCATGTGCAAGTAGACACCTTTCAGCATCGGATATGCTCATCCAACCCCTCTCAGACACCTGCAGATCAGAACACAAAATAATACGACGTAAGGGAGAATTCAGAGTACATAATACAACAATTTCCACTCTGCTGATCATATAAATACAGCACATTTCCTTGCGCATAGAAAGTTACTGCTGCAAATAAAATGACTTAAAATACTCAGAATTTTTCACAAACAAGAACATAGATTGCTATAAGAAAAACATATCCACTGTTTTATTGTTGGCTTAAGAGTTATCTCAAAACCATGGACAAACACTATACTAGGGTAATATAATAGTGGTATTAGTGAAACAGCATAAAACATCACTTATCCAAAATTAGATTGGTTGCAAGTGAATTGCAGCTCCAACCAGCAAACCCAGAATTTAGATATATTTTATCTTATGTTCTAAACAGCGAGCAAAATTAGAATATTGTGTTGACACTTCTCATCAGAAAACTGAGTTAAAGTTCTGAATTCTGATTACTAACCTAACTGAGTTGAATTATTTTTCTCCAACGGCTTCTTTTGGCTATCAGAATGTACGCCTTCCTGACCCTGGTAAGTAGACGGCAAAAGTGGTCCAATAATCTTTCTTCTAGTGGACGCAGTTTCCTTCAGCTTCCTTTTCCGAAGTCGCTTTCTTTGAGCCCTTGTGAGCCTTTTAGGATCAGAATCACTTGCACTACTTGGTGAACATTCCTTTTCCACATAATCACCATCTTCTGCCCCAAATATTGGTCAGAACATGTTTCCTGATGGTTTTTAATTTATACATTACTATATCTTCCCATACCTGGGTCAAAATCGACGTTTATGTCCTCAGAAAGAGTTGGCACTGATTCTTCTTCGTTCAAGTTTATCTATTCAATGCGTAACAGACATAATTTCAAGAACAACGTAACCAACTCATTTACCCAGCAACATATATATAAAGATGAAATAAAAAGATCCCTCTCTCCTTTTTTCCTCCTTTGTGAAAAATTTCCACCTGATATATAATATGTGGGGAGAATATTTCAGTCAGTCGAACTCAATTGGTACAGCAATCCTCGCCCACATGGATTATAAAGGAGAATACTTCTCTGATCACATAATAACGGCGAAATCGAGAGAGAGAGAGAGAGAGAGAGAAAAAAGTAGAGCTTACAGGAGGAAGAAGTGGGGGATGGTAGAGATTTAGCAGTGCCTCGTGAAACTTCGTCCTCCGCTTCTCTCTTTTCCTCTTCTCCATCTTCCTCCAGGCAACGGATGAGCCGTCCTGTCGTTTATTGAGCCATTAGGTTATTATTAAGTTATTCGTAGGCGGATGTGATTCCGTCGCAAGGGAGGGAGGGAGAGGTATCCTGATCCCGCGTCGTCTGTGTAATTTTGAGCTTGTAAATTATATCCGGCCCATCTCTTTGGGTCCTGACTCCTGAGTTGTGGACTGCAGGCCCATCAGATAACTACAAATTAAACAGCCTATTTTTTTATAATCAATTTTGGCATTCTCATTTCGGGTTTGGAAGTAGTTCCCACTTCCCAGTAGTTCCCCCTTCTCTCACTCTTTACTCTTTAGAAATAACCGCTCGATGTCCGGGCCCAGCTCAAAATTTATAATGTAAATTTTTACATCAAAATTTTAAATGCTCATAAACTTATTTTAGGGCTATATTTTTTCTTAGAAGAATTAAGTTTAAATTAATTTAAATTTAAATTTAATATGAGATCATCCTCTGGAGGAAACTAACATAAGAGGAGAGAGAGAGAGAGAGAGAGAGAGAGAGAGAGAGAGAGAGAGAGAGAGAGAGAGAGAGAGAGAGGGAAAAAGAAGAAAAACCTTACATGGGAGTCAACCTTAGATCTCATGTGTATAATAATGCGATATTAATAATTTCTAATTTATTACAAAATGGAATATGAATATATTATCAAATTATGTCAAAAGAATGCTATCATTTAATATATAAAAAAAACCTAATCTTCCATGTAATTTTTTTTTTCATTAACTACAAACAGGCTCCTAAACTATAGCTTAGATAAAAAGACAATCTTTTTTCGATATATAAATTAAACAACTATATCAGTCCTCCCAAAATAATAGACCTTAAAATCTCACATTATTCACACATACCATTCCCATGAGAAATCCATCAAATAACTCCAACAGTAATCTAACATATAACTTACACCATAAATTATAAGACCCAACGACTTTTTTCGTGTCTAAATTTACATAGGAATACATGAAGAAGCTTCAATTACAGCCGTTCATAAAGAATGGTAAGGCTTCTTAAATCTTCCTACTCCATATGCAAGGTAGGAACGCCCCCTTAAATAATAATAATAATAATAACATATATAAGAAACACCATTATAGAGGAGCGCCAGAAAGCCATCTTTCAAGCATTGCCAGGCATTCCTTTGGTTTGTATTCTGGAGCAGTGTGCCCTGCACCCTATATGACAAAAACCTTTAATTTGAAGCATCATCTTCCACATCAATTTGGCTATAACGTTCTATTGATATTCTCAATGAAAGCACTTACCTTCACAGTTGCAAATGTAAGGTTGTAAGAGTAAGTCCTTGTGAATCTGAGAATCCAACAGTAAGTAGAAAGAAAGGAAAACAAAAATGAAGGTAAAAGAATTTGAAACTCGCTTTTGGAGCTGAATAATGTCTGAAACGATTCACATAATTTGAACTCACCCAGCAACCTGCCCATCTACAGACCATGGCCGCCAGTCATCCACAATGGAAAAATTAAGAGATCTAATCCACGCTTGCGTGCTAATAAAAGGTATAACCATGTCATGATCACCACTGCATGAGGCAATGTGCAACTCTTGAGAGTGACATTTGGTATAGCGTATAAAGCAATTTCTTATGGCAAATGTAGTGAAGAAGATGAGATAAAAGGCAAGGGATTTCACCTATATATCAAAGCTGGGTAACCTTTAGTGGTGAGCTTGAGATGAAATATCACGGAACTCAGGATATCTTTTGTATATAGTAGATCAGCACATCGATGCCAAGAAGGAACCGTTCCCTGCATGAAATCAATCAATCCAAGTCCCTGAGCTTCTGGTTCATGATTTAGAAATATCATGTTTCTTGTGTCAGGCAATTCAACTTGAAGAATATATATATATATATATATATATATATATATATATGCAGGAAAGAAATGTGCAGTGTATTCAATATCTTGTGTCAATTGTTGCAATTAAGCAGAATAATAAGAGGTCTAATGAATAGCAGCAGCATGCATGATACATCCGATGATGGATTGGTGCTTGATTCCATCAGATTAAGTGCAGGATTGAAAATGTTATACCTCATGAATGCCAAGAGTCTGTCTCACGGTATCATTATTTGCCCAAAACTTGGACAACAAGTATCCAGAACTCTGGCAGCATGTAATGGTAGATATTAGAAGTTTTTCTTCAAGAAAGCATCAAAACATACACACACAGACAGAGAGAGAGAGAAAGAGAAAGAGAGAGAGAGAGAGAGAGAGAGAGAGAGAGAGAGAGAGAGAGAGAGAGAGAGAGAGAGAGAGAGAGAGAGAGAGAGAGAGAGAGAGAGATTGTGATGGGCATTAACTCTACATTCCAAAGGAGGAATTGCCGGTTCTGATAAAGAGAGCTCGTTACTATGGTCTAGTAGTAATTTCCTTCTGTCTGCAGCAACTCTGTCCGGATGCGGGCTCATAAATTCACACTTTGGCTCCAAAATATGCCCACCATTGATGTCCTCAGTACACTGCATATTATAAAACCTTTTGGTTAGAGCATCTCCTCCAAATATGGAGCTAAAATGGAGCAAGAGCCGGATCCACTCTAATGCACCGGACTCCATATATATTATAATAATAATATAATATATATTATTATATTAGCTATTTTAAATTGCTTAATAGATCATCTTAGCGTTATTATTTTTTATTAAAAAAATATGGTTAGAAAACTCTCATCGAGATCTTTAAAATAAGATTAATATTCAATAGATTTAGAAGTAATTTATAAATTACTAATTTTTTAATCAAACGCATCGAAATTACATTACATAAAATAAACATCAAAATAAGCATTACATGTCATTAACTAAAAATATCAAAATTACATTACCTAAAATAAGCATAAATTAACCAAATATAATAAAAGTAATAGATGTTTAATATTCTAGTAAGTCATCTCCGTAGCCACCGTTTCTGGTTCCGTAACCACCTTCTCTTTCTTGACTGTGTTCACCTTCTTGCGATGAACCTCCGACTTGAAAATGAAAATGAATATTACTTATGGAAGAGGCACGGGAATGAAGGAATATAATTTTTAATATAATTTTTATTTGATGTATTTCATTTTTAATTTATTTCATGTTTGATGTATTTCATATCTAATGTATTTTAATTTTTAATATTTACATTGAGGATAATTTTGAGTAATTATATTTTAGGATACATAATTTATTAGACTCATTTTTATAAATAATAAAAAAATAAAATAAAATTAATTCAAAAATAATTTAATATTAGACTCATTTTAAAGGTCTTGATGAGACCTTTCCAATGGTATTATTTTTGTTAAAAAATGATTAGTAAAACTAATTATATACTCAGTTTAACTAACTAAATTATTTAACAAAGGATACAAATGGAATTAAAATTATTGAATATAACACTTATTGGGTAATTTTGATATTTTCAAAAAATTGATATGACAAATGGAGCCCGACTCTATTTTTATGGTGGGGCTCCAAATTTGGAGCCCTATTTAGAGCTCGGTTGGAATACCGGGCTCCAAATTTGGAGTTTTGGAGCCCGGTTGGAGATGCTCTTACAGATATGGAAAACCTACTTAAATCTTTCCCACCTTATCTATAGCTTGAAGGTAAATTGCACATCGCACATTTCTAGGACTGCTATATTGCTCTCCACAGCTCTTCCTGGCTAACTGCAAGAAAGAAGTGCACATCCTGAATATAAAGTATAAAGGTACTGTAATAGAACAGCTTGAAGAGTGTAAAATACATTTTCTTCATGATTATATTTTACACAGTGAGAAAAAAAAACCTAGCCAGTAAATAGAAATTAATGAAAAATCATTCCCCTTATTAAGGTTATATTGGGTTCAGCTTCCCAGTTGGAAAATCAATGTTTATGGCAAAGATTATATTTAACTGTAAACTAGCATATGTATACGTTATGCATGACCACCTTTCCATCTAATTTCCAATAAAAAAGAAAGGTTTAGCAATGTATTTAAAAATCACAAATAATTTTAGGATTTTGATTGTTCAAGACATTTAGCAAGATATTAAACAAAAAGCATCAAGAATCTGGATATCAGAAATGGGTATCTACTAAAAAAATGCATTAAAAATGAATAAAAAGTTATTATCACCTCATAGAGTTCATCAGATATTAGTGCCATCCCATGAGCAAATGGAACTTTGGCACCATCATCGAACATTTTATCAGTCAATGGATTGCCAAGCAGGTAGCCCTGTTATCATGTTCATCAAAGGAGATCACCAACATAGAAGAACGAGCCAACCATATGTGATGGTAGTTTTTTCCCCTAACAGCACAAGAAAATCCTAGAAGATGAAAGTGAAAGAGCAATAATATCATTACTAAGAAGGGAAGTCCTATAGTGTGTTAAAATCATAAAACCGCTTAAGAGAATTCAGTATAACTTCACTCATTGTAATCCTTAATGTAAGATTCTTGGAGCAGTCCTCTGCTATATAGGCATAGTTCTTGGAGCAGTCCTCTTCACAATAATTGAAATAAATGGTATAGGATAATCAACAAAAAGAACAGACCATTAAGTGATCACCAAGATAACAGAAAGAAGTAGAGAAAAAGCACATTATATCTGCTATGAATAATGACAAGTCTACACTTTTTTTTTATTTTGAGAGTTGCTGCAACCTTGAGATTGGAAAGTGGATCATCACTTGATGCTTTACCTGTAAAGGGATGCACAAAAAAAAAAAGATCCTGTTAGAAAATAGTCAGATTTGAGTTTCTATGGTTATCTTATCTATAAAGGAAATAAACGCTTTGTTTTATTCACTCTTCATAGACTTCATAAAGCATGTTTCATTCGTATTAAGCTTTTCATTTTCTTTCCGAAACATCTGGAAGATGTTGCTGAATGATAGTGCACTTTGGGGGTAGAAAAAAAAACGTCCCGAGAGAACAACTTGTCTAACAACTTAAAATACGTAGAGATATATGTGATGCCATAGTCTACTGAGTACAATATTTAACGATGCGAACGACATTTATAGCTTGATTTATCGTAATAAAGCTACTGGATTAACCAACGAAAGAAGAAAGAGTATCACCGGTTGCAATTTCAAGGGTGACAGCTGGGACGATCTTGCCAGAATAGGAATCACCAGCGATGTAAAGGGGATTCGTCTTAAACTCCGGGTGTTGGACAAACCACTGCACACACATATAATATCAAACGGCCCGAAAACAAATCCCAGTTGTATATGGATGATCCAAGAAATGTACAAGGGGTCAGTCAGTCCACAATCTACTCTTACCTTCCTAAGAAAAATGAGGATGTGGCTCACTGCTTTGGTGTCGCTGGAATTGTAGCCCTCCTCCGTTGTGGAATACGAGAACCCAGTTCCCACCGGGGAATCAAGAAATATAATGTTGCTCACCTAAAAGATAATTAAGTACAAGACCCAGAGAGAGAACAGAGAGAGAGAGATCTGACTAGACTACAAACCGTTGTCCAAGAGTAATTTCTATAGCGTAGGGTTGGCAGACCACCCTTGAAGCCTGGGGCATCAAAGTTTAATGGTCCTGCATAAATAATACTTATAATTTCAAACAGGAGAAAGCATTCAGGACTGTTCAAATCTCTAAAGCTGCAGGTTGTGGATCATGATCCTGTAATCTTGGAACTCATCTGTCAGAAATTTTATTAAGGCACATCTTACCTATCTCAAAGACTAATCCGGAGAAGGCGGAACAGCCGGGTCCTCCCGTGAGCCAGAGAAGCAGAGGATCCGCCTCTGGGTCCCTCTCCGACTTTATGAAGTAGTAAAAGAGCTGCACCCCCTTCAATTCGTCTACCTCCACGTACCTGAGAGAGATGAGATGAAACCAGAACAATTCATTAAGAAATATTTTCTACCAAACAACAAATCCACCATACCATACAACTAACTAGCTTAAACTTACCCGGTTTCCAATGAAAAGGGTAGAGGCCCGTCGAACCCAGGTAGGCTCGTGACGCTCTTCGCAGCTGACACAGTCAGATGCCAAGAAGAACATAACAAGGCCTGCACCAGAAGATACAAATGGAGAAAAGGGAGAGACTCCATGGTTTCCACTTCCGATTGGTGTGGTGGATGTGGCTGCCTTTCTGTTGTTGCGGATGAATACTACTGTTGGGTCTCCAGCTGGGGATAAAATTTGATCGATCCATTCTTTCTGTCGTTAGCGTAGAGAACTCTTTTTTCTAAAAAAAATTATTAACGTAGAGAACCGAACCAAGGAATATTTTGTTGGTCATCATCCAAATCACTGTTGACCTACCAAGATTGTCCTTTAATCCAACCAGCACAGACGTTTTCCTTTTTTCTTCTTGTCAGTTATAATACCCTGTTTACTTGAGATTTTTTCTTTTGGCAATTTATATAAAAAAATCTATTATGATATTATTTTTTCATTCCTATCTATTTTAGTTTACTTATTATAATTAGGGGTGTAAACGAGGCGAGCATGAGAAAGCTGACTCTAGCTCAGTGTAACGCCCTCGCCCGGCATGGGCACGTGCGGCACACGCGACAGATCGGACGAGGTCCGTCACGCATAGATAACTCATGTATACATACAATCACGACATCATCAAATACTACCGGCTAACATATTCATGCTCACATAATTCAACACCAAATAAATCATACTATCAACTAAATAAACTTGTTAATGTATGAATATCCAAGTCCATAATAATATACACTAGACTACTACATAATCTAGTAGGACTCACATAGACCATGACAAACCATCAAAATACAATTAAACAATTGATACACGAGTACACTATAATCTGACATGTACTATACAAATCATCATCTGATATAATAAAATGTAAATATAACAAACAACGATACAACTCAATTTCTATACAAACTATCATCTATACCGTATCGCACATATAACTCACCTCATCAATCTAAAATATATTCTTAGGATATCAAGTCGCTATCACATATCACATATATGAAAGGTTAGAAAAAAATAAAAAGAGTCATGAGAAAAAGGCTCAGTGAATAGACCTTATCCCGAATCAGTGATGCCAAACAGAGAGTAAATCATGTACTTGATAATATGAATCAGAAAGAGTATCATGTCGTGAATGAGTCATGAGGGCATTCTCAATAATATATAAATGAAAAATAGATAACATGTCATAACTGATAAAAGTATATAATCCTCGACAATGAATAAACAAATCTCCATGTCATACTATTATCATAACTCTCTCTCAAATATGACACATGATGCATGCCGACCATGATCATGCTATGATATCAAATGCAACCATATATGATATATATTGACTACTCAAAAATTAAGTAATCAGATGATAATAAAATCATATGCATTTCTTAGTCATCTCAGTTATCAATGTCAGTTCTATATGCCATATCATACTAGACCACTGTGTATAGTCAACACCCGGTACCCAGTCTCAGCATCATGCTTGAAAGCTCAGAGCATATTCTGTCATCCACTAATTGTATCAACATCCATCCAGACTAGGCACCCTTCTAGCTGATAGAAATATCATGAGGATAACTCGCCACATATGCCCTAGTGAATGACATGTGTCTGAATATCTACTGCGCACACAGACTAACAACCTCGGACATAAAGCCAACAGGATCGCGACTATGTCGAGCGATCAATCATCCACCAAGGGCGTCCTAACCCTCGCGCTCACTCGCGTATTCTCATGCTTTCTAATTAGAATTAATTCAAGTAAAATATAAATATTTATTAGATATAGAATCACTTCTCTTTTATTTTTTTATTACATAACTAGGTTATATTATAGATACGATTCAAATACTATAATTATATTATTATTATCATAAAATGTTAGTTATAACATAAGGAGAAAGATTTATTTTTATTTATTTATAATATTTTAAATATATAATTATAAAGTAGAAGCTAAATAATTATAAATGGGATATAAGTATAGATAAGATCTATTTATAATAAATTTATAATTCTTAGTGTTTTTTGATTAATCATAAATTATATATAGTATTTACTTAATTACACAACATAATAAATAAATTAATTAATTAACAAGACTAAGTATCTTATTCTATGCACAATAGTATGCAATAAATTATTAAAATTACTTAAAATGCATAAATTTAATATAAATAAATAAATATAAGTATTACCTATATTTATGCGTAATAGTTATAACATAATTAATTGTTAATTATAATAATTAAAATTAATAATCATCATGTCGAAGAATATATATATTATTATGAACATAATTAATGTCTAAATAATTTATCTGGCATTTATGAAAAAGTAATACCCAATTAAATAAATAAACAAACATAAAATAAAGTAGATAATAAAAACAATGTCACCAGAGCCGAGCACTGTTGTAGAAGCAGAAGGAGCTAAGAGAGAAGAAGAATGGAAGAAGAAGGAAGAAAGAAAAGGAAGAAAGAGAAAGAAGAAAGAAGGAAGAAGAAGAGAGGAAGAAAGGAAGGGAGGAGGAGGACTTGACGCCGACGGGAAGGGCACCGACCGCTAGTGGCCAGCCTGCGGTCGACCTCTCCCCGGCGGCTTGGCTCCGTCGAGCCCGAGCCCAAGAGTGCAAACGAGGGGGGGAGAGAGATAGGAGAGGGAGGAGGAGGCTCACCGTGTCAGTGGAGGTGGCGGCAGCTGCAGGGAAAAAGAGATTTAGAGGGAGAGAAAGAGAGGCGATGGGGTTGGTGGTGGGCTGCAGCTGCGCTGGGGCCCGCCGCGGTAAGATGGCTACGGCGATGCTAGGGGGTGCGTGGCACCCTAGGTAGCTCCCCTTTTGCATGGGCATGAGGCCAGCCACACTATGCCCGCCATGTCGTGCCCATAACATTTTTTTTATATAGTTCTAGGTTGTTACACTTAGGCTCGACGATGAGGCGACAGCGATGGCGGCTTGCCGAAGGAGACCGAAGGAGTAAGAGGAGGCTGGAGGAGATTTTGTTAGGCATAGTCTTCTTTTATATAGAATGTGAACTACCTCTGCTTTGAGTCATTTATCCTCTTTTATCTAAGTTCTTCCTCTCTACATTGCTCTCTCTCTCTCTCTGGTAACGCCCCGCCTGGCACGTGCACGCACACGCGCCCACACGGCACGCGCGGCACACGCGACAGGTCGGGCGGGGTCCATCATGCATAGATACACTCCTGTGCACATACAATCATGACATCATTAAATAACACATGCTAACATATCCATGATCACATAATCCATCGCCAAATAAATCATACTATCAACCAAATAAATTTGTTAACATATGAATATCCACGTCCATAATAATATACACTAGACCACTATATAATCTGGCAGGACTCACATAGGCCATAACAAACCATCAAGATAGAACTAAACAACTGATACACGAGTGCTATAAAATCTGACATATACTATACAAATCATCATCTGATACAATAAAGTGCAAATATAACAAACAACGATACAACTCAATGTCTGGTTAAATTATCTTCTCTACCGTCTCGCATCAATAGCTCACATCATCATCACTCTAAAATATCTTCTCAAGATATCTCAGGTCGTTTTCACGTACCACAAATCTGAAAGGTTAGAAAAGAAAATAAAAAGAATCATGAGCAAAAGGCTCAGTGAATAGACCTTACCCTGAATCAGTGATGCCGAACAGAAAGTAAATCATGTACTAGATAATATGAATCAGAAAGAGTATCATGTCATAAATGAGTATATGAATGTATTCTCAATAATATATAAATGAAAAATAGATAACATGTCATAACTGATAAAAGTATATCATCATCGACCATGAGTAAACAAATCTCTGTATCATACTATCATCATAACTCTCTCTCTCTCAAATATGACACATGATGCATGCCGACCATGATCACGTTATAATATCAAATGCAATCATATATGATATATATTGACCACTCGATAATCAAGTAACCAAATGATAATGAAATCATATGCATTTTTCAATATCATAATCATCACCGACATCTCGGTATAATATCATCATACTAGACTACTGTGCACAGTCAACACCCGGTACTCGGTCTCAACATCATGCCCGAAGGTTACGAGCATACTCTGCCATCCATAAGGAGTATCTCAAATATAACCATACCCTGCCATCAGCTAAGGGTATCAACATCCATCCAGACCGGGCACCCCACATAGTTGATAGAAACATCGTGAGGATAACTCGCCACATAAGCCATGGCGAACGGCATGTGTCCGATTGTCTGTGGGCACAGACTTAACTGACCTCGGACATGGGCCACGAGATATTGCATATCAGCGACCATAATCATCACTCCAGGCACCCCTAACTCTGGCGCCTACTCGGGTATCCTCATGCTTTCTATCAACTATCCTATCAATCACATTTCATGCTTTTCTTTCTAAATGTCAGATCACATGCATATATCCAGTACGATAACGAGTCAATGTATAACATGAATTTAGGTGGAAAAGGAATCAAGAGAAAATGATGCAATGTAGTCTCCAACTGTATCGTCAATACATGCATACTCATGCTACATATTAACTCGGTAAACAAGCATAATAGTAGAATCATTTCTAATCATTTCTATATATATCACCAATGTACTCATATTCCAAATCAGCATAATCGAATGCATGATAAAATATGCTCGACTATAATCATCTCTAGATAAAATCATATAATCATGCTAGAGGTCAAAACATGTATGTACATAAATATATAATATAACATAATTTGATAAAGACGTCTAAGTGATAAGACTACTCACCGTCTGATCAGAAGATACAAACGACGCATCTGTCACATCCGTCAGGTAACCGAGTGACACTCATCGCTAGCAAGGTCCACGGGGTCTCAAATAAGGGGTTCGGGATCTGAAATATTTAAGTAGTATGATATTAAGTGTTTATCTAATTAGAATTAATTCAGTTAAAATATAAAGGTTTATTAGGTTTATTAGGTTTAGAATCACTTTTTTTATTTTTGATTACATAACTAGGTCTGTAATATAGATACGATTCAAATATTATAATTTTTTATTATTATAAAATATTAGTTATAACATAAGGTGAAGAGGCATGTTTTTTTTTATTGAGAGTATTTTTGAATATATAATTATAAAATAAAATAAATAAAATAAAAGGCTAAATAAGTATAGACAATGTCTAATTTTAATTAATTTTATAATTCATACACTATCTTAATTAATTAGGGATAACATAGTCTTTACTCGATAAAATAATAAATAAATAACTAAATAAACTTAGTATTTTATTTGTTGCAGAATAATAATAAAACTAATAGAAATACTTAAAATATATATGATGAGGGTATTAGAATATAAATTTAATAATTATAATTTACAAATCTATCTATTAATCTAATAGATATGTAAATAAATAAATAAATATAAGTATTACCTATATTTATACCTAATTAATCACTAATTATAAAAATTATCATTAATAAAATTATATTGAAGAATATATAATATTATTAAAATATTTAATGTCTAAATAATCTATTTGCATTAATTAAGAAGAAAAATACCTAAATAAATAACATAAATAAACTAATTAAATCTGCCGAGCCCAGCACTGTCTGCTACAGTGCTGGGCCGAGCCCAACACTGTTCAGAAAGAAAGAGAAGGAGCTGAGGAAGAAGGAGAAAAAGAAAGAAAGAAAGAAAGAAAGAAAGAAAGAAAGAAAGAAGAAGAAGAAGAAGAAGAAGAGAAGAGGAAGAGAAGAAAGAGAGGAGGTGAGGGAGGAGGTTGCGGACCCGGGCCGGCGGGGAGGGCACCGGCCGCTGCTGGCCAGCCAGCGGCCGGCTTCTCGCCGGCGGCTCCGCTCCGACGAGCCCAACCTCGGGCAAGAGAGAGAGAGAGAGAGAAGGAAAGAGAGGGGGAGTGAGAGGTCTCACCGGCGGCGGCTCGAGGGAAGGTGTCGGTAGCCGAGAGAGAGAGTAGAGTGAGAGAGGGTAGCCGAGAGAGAGAGAGAGAGAGAGAGATTTAAAAGAGAGAGAGAGAGAGAGAGAGAGAGGCGGTGGAGGAGGAGTTCGGCGCCCCGCCGGGGCCCACCGCGGCCAGCTGGCCGCAGGCGCATGGCGCCCCACCAAGCTGCATGAGCAGCTGGCATGGGCACGAGGCCGGCCACAGTGTGGCCGGTCGCGTCGTGCCCATAAATTTTTTTTATTTTTTTATTTTTTTTGGGGGGGATTGAGTTGTTACACACACACTCTCTCTCTCTCTCTCTCTCTCTCTCTCTCTCTCTCTCTCTAAAGTGCTGATGCAAAGTTTGCTCGCTGCTCCAATAAATGCTTCCTCCCCCCGTCGGAGTTTGGAGTGCCAAGGGAGAGATTGAAATGGGAAACAACGAGGACGTTACTAATAAATGTTTTCTCTTTTGAATTACTCATCGAAATAAATAGGAATTGCTACCTCCTCAGCTATATAAATAACTGCTCTCTAGACTTGACAAGCCTGGACCTCTACTCCTCTACTTAGAGATGGGGACTTAGACATCACATTTATTGCTGCAGAACTCTTTGCACTCTATCATATAATACATAAGCATAGGTAAAATAGGCATAGTATACCATGAGCATCTCTATTACCTGATAAGTCTTCAAGTGTATTAGTGTATATATATATATATATGTATGTTTGTATTAATATATATGCATATAGCCTGCAGTTAGGCTGGTTTCTAACCGGGCAAAATGTTGCTCGGCTCGAAATTTAAATCGACGAATTTGTTGGCCCAAAGCTAGGAGATGTGATTGGTTGGGTGAAGCAAGGCAGCTTTGAGGGAGGCGTGGGGATCTTTATATGCATCTTTCTTCTTGGAGGAGTGCTCTTCTGTTCTGTATGAGCTTAATGAATGTTTGCAAGGAATATATTAGTTGGATAATTTATTCAATAGTTAAAGAATGTATCAAGTGGATGTCTTCCAGTACAATAAATTTTCACTATACAGCTTTGAGGGAGTTGTTTCCAGGGGTCGATGACAAGCGACTAACGGAGATGATTTATGGCGCCGGAGAGCTAGTGGGGGCGAAATGCGAGGCGATCGACATTGCGAAGGCTGCCGTGTACTTGGCTTCCGACGAGGCTAAGTATGTGAGTGGGCATAACCTTGTCGTTGATGGAGCTTTCACCACATACAAAAGCGCGGGGCTTTTCGTCGAGGACTGAATTAACTTTGATTCCAATATTTGGACTACTGCAAGTACGTTATATTGGGAAGTTGTAATAACACTGTTTCAGATGAGAAGCTTCTGTACCTTATATTCTTAATATAATAAAAAGAATATATATATATATAGATAAAGGCGTGCAAATAATACAAAGGTATCAAATCCATAGTAGAACTACAAAGATAAGATAAAATCCCAACGCATAAATATAAGATATTTAATTTGTATTTAGAATGGGGTTTCTTTACTAGTAATAATATACTCTACTGTTCATAGTAAATATATATTGTTTGCATTTCTTTGTAACAAAATGTGTATCTCTTTAAACTGAATTTGTTCATTTTTATACTAGATGCACATTTTTTCATATAAGAAATATACACAAGATCTTAGTTTTGTTATTTTGAAAACTAAAATATTTTTGTCTGCAAATGCCCTATATATATATATATATGTATTAGATAATTTAAAAATAAAATATTTAAAAAATAAAACAACGTTGTATAAATATTTTGTCGTTGAGTTAAAGATCGTGAGAAGGATGAATAGAGTTAATATAATTAATACACTACCAAACAAAGATTGAAGCTTGACATGCAAATCAGGTACTTGGCAGCCATTGATTGGCTGTGATATCAGCAATTGAGAGTAAAAATATTAAGCAACTCTTCGTTTGCATCCTGACTACAAGAAATCCATGCAGTTGGGTGCCGCAGACGATCGGGCGTTGAAAAATAACACTTTTATAGGTGGTTTCTTTTTCCCCCCCTCAACTGGGAAAAAAAATAGAACATATATTTAGAGTTAGGTAAAGATTCATTTCACACCTTGATACCCTTCACACATTTCATTCAAAGTCAAGCACCAGGATTACCCAACAATGACAATGAGTTATAAAAAAAAATTCATTAAGCTTTACATTATGAAAGATCATTGGACGCTGAATTGCAGAGATATTTTAAGAGGGTTTCTTCCGTGCAATCGAATTAATTTTTTATCAATCAATTTGATGAAGATCTAACGGTTAAGATCTTTAAGGGTATAATAGGAATGAAAGATATTACTGGTTTAGCAGGTAATTTTTTTTAGATATATAATCTTGCACATTATTTTTTAACAATTATATTATCTTAATATTTTATTAAGTAAAAGACATATATATCATTAACTGAGAGTAATGTATATATATTAAAATAAGGGTATTGATGTCTTTTATAATTAACTTGATGAAATTTTAATTACATTTTATCTTTTTAATTATTTTTTATTATTTACATATATCTCTCATTAGTTTAAGATTGATTTAAATTAAATTTTAATAGATAGAGATAGAGAATTATATTTAAATTAAAGTTTATCTTCAAATAATCAAATTTAAAATATTTAATATTAAATGATATTTCCTATAATTAAGACATAATTATATTTAAGAAAGAAATCTTAACGAAAAAAATGTGTAGAGCGCCGTACTTATCAATTACTTTGATGAAGATTTAATGGTTAAGATCTTCAAGAGTATAACAAAAAAATTGGAAAGTTAGGCACACGTAATTAATCTTCTTAACTGATATACTCTTTTTCTTATGTAATGTGGTTTTAGAACCGATACTGGAAAACTGGTACCGGGTATGAAAACTGGCTATTATAGTCGTTGGATTAAGATTATAATTTTTAAAGATGCATTGAAGTATTTGCGTATTTTTAATTGCTGACAAGTGACGGGCATCACCAAAATATGTGGATTATAAACAGCTCTATTAATTTCTCGATCCTATCTGTCGCAGTATTCCTTGATATAATAAAACAATACAATACAAATCAGCGGTTAGATTACGAGATTAAAAAAGAAGTCATTATCAACGACAACAAAAGAAGAGTCGCGTATAGTATAGGGAACCTCTATCGATCTGACCAGTACAATAAATTTATTTTAAAAAAAAAAAAAAAAAGGGATAACGATAGGTTAAATGGCTTAGCTACCGAATCTTGTATATCAATTCTTGCAGTATAATATTGTAGGTGGTTGTGTCAGCGTTTGAGGGATGCTACACGTGATAATGGTTCGGTATATAAATTACTCCACTGCTCTTTATAATCATTGTTACCTATTATTATTATTTTTACCCACTGCGCAAAGAGCATCGGACTCTGTATTTAATATTTAATTAATATAATATATATTTATATATTCTAATTTGAATTATTTAATATATTATCTTAATGTTATTGTTTCTTAATTAAAAATATATGATTATAAAACTCTTGCTCATATCTTTAAAATAAAACTAATACTTAATAGCTTCAAAATTAATTTTAAATTACTATTTTTTAGTTCAACAGATCACAATTATATTATACATAATAAATATCTAAATAAGCATTATAACTCACTAAAATTATCAAAATTATATTACACAAAATAATATTAAAAATTAATATATAATAATTATTTAATAGTCTAATAAGTCATCTTCGTAGCTGTCTTTTCTTCCTTGAATTTGATCTTTCAACGAACTTTCTACACGAAAATGACTATTGTTTCATCTAATAATTTTATTTTTCTTCTTTCAAAGAAAGCATGTCCAAATCTTCAATCTTATTTAAATCTATTGATAAGATTTCGAAATCTTCAATATTTTAACTGAATAATTTTATAACACTCCAATTTTAAATAATAGATAAAATAAATTTATTATAAAAAAAATAAATTTTAAAATAACTCAAAAAATTTAATATTAGAATTATTTTAAAAGATAAAATTATAATTTTTATAGGACAAATATGGAGGGACGGTTAGAGCACGATTGATATGGTCTTAATGTAGCTACCTCCCCCACCTACCTGTAATATCAATCAATCGTATTATATCTTTATAATTACTTCAACTACCATCTCCTCTCCAAAGCTTCGGGATTTCATCCATCCTTCCCATCGGGAGCGCGCCAGGCAAGCACCGGAGATGGCAGCTTCGAACGAGCAGAGGCCACCGCACATCGTCATCCTCCCGAGTGCCGGAATTGGTCACTTGATACCCTTCTGCCGCCTCGCCGTCGCTTTATCCGATAACGGTTGCGATGTCTCCTTCGTCTCCTTCCAACCCACAGTGTCCTCGGCCGAGTCCCACCTCGTAGCCCACCTCTTTGCCACCTTTCCACGCATACATCCCCTCGAATTCCACCTCCCCGCGCACGTCAGCTCCTCCTTCGGCCCCGTCGACCCTTTCTTCGTCCACTTCGAGGCCATAAGACAATCGGCAAACCTCGTCGTTCCTCTCCTCGGTTCCTCCTCGCCGCCGATCTCCGCTCTTATCATAGATATCAGCTTGGCTTCCACCTACCTCCCCGTCGCCGTTGGTTTAGGACTTAAGAGCTACATTTTCTTCACTTCCTCTGCCACGATGCTCTCTCTCTGTGCCTACTTCCCAGTCTACCAGGACACCAAAACCACCGCCGGCATCGGAGACATTGACATCCCAGGGCTGCAAAGATTACCAAAGGCATGGATCATCCCTGCTCTCCACAACCCGGATCACCTCTTCACGACCCAATTCGTGGGAAACGGTCGAGCCCTCTTACAAGCCAGTGGCATCTTGGTCAACAGTTTCGGAACCTTAGAGCCCAAGACCTTCACAGCTCTAAATGGCGGGGAGGTTTTACCGGGGCTTCCCGTAGTCATACCCGTCGGTCCATTGCTGCAACCTCTTGGTTATATCTGCCAAAGTGGTTCGCTGCTGCCCTGGTTGGATGAGCAACCGAGGCGGTCGGTGGTCTATGTTTGCTTCGGGAGCCGCACGGCCATGTCCAAGGACCAGATCAAGGAGTTGGGGTATGGGTTGGAAGCTAGCGGGTGTAGATTCCTGTGGGTGGTTAAGACCAGCGTGGTGGATAAAGAGGAGGAGGATAAGGGGGACAACTTGGATGTTCTGTTAGGCGATGAGTTTGTGGAGAGAGTGAAGGGGAGGGGATTGGTGGTGAAGGAATGGGTGGAGCAAGAACAGGTGTTGAGACATGGATCAATTGGTGGGTTCATTAGCCATTGCGGTTGGAACTCGGTAACCGAAGCGGCTTTCTACGGTGTGCCGGTCTTGGCGTGGCCGAGAGGAGGGGACCAAAGGGTGAATGCCGAGGTAGTGGCGAGGAGTGGGCTGGGGATTTGGATGGAGAAGTGGAGTTGGTTGTCGGAAGAGGAGGTGGTGAGAGGAGAAGAGATCAGTAGAGGAGTGAGGAAGTTGATGGAGGATGAGGAGTTGCGGTCAAGTGCGAGGAGGGTGAGAGAGGAGGCTTTGACGGCTGTAGCTGTGGGTGGGAACTCATACGAGGGGCTCTCAGGGCTCATGGCTAAATCCACAGTGTAACAAAACACTTCAATTGTGCCTTTGCCCCAATTTTCAGTGTTGCTCCAATAATAAAATTTACGTTTCTGTCATGTGATTTTTTTCTTAAATTTATTTATAGCCAACTTATCTAATGACATGAGCAGATTGCATAATTTGTTTTTCTTTTTTTTTTTAAAAAAAAGAAAGACAAGAACTTTGAAAATTTTAATTATTTACAATGCATCAGAACTCTTACCCAGAATCGTACCTCTTAGATTTTGATTTGAATAATTAATTTAGAAGTTTTTCCTTTCCTTTGAACAGAAGGATAGCTTATTAGGCAGCTATATATATTATAATGTTTGGCGACAAATTCAGCCAACAAAATAAAGGGGAACGGAACGGGGAAGCACATCAAAGAGGAAGACCAGAAAGCCACCTATCAACCATGGCTAGGCATTCCTTTGGCTTGTACTCTGGAGCAGTGTGCCCAGCGCCCTATAAGAAGATGAGAAGTCAGAACAAAAATACACTGGCATCATCTTCTGCATCAATTTGCTGACAGTTCCTTGTTACTAGTAATTGTAACGACGGTGCATGCTTTACCTTCACAGTCGCAAATGTTAGGTCATTCGAGTAACTCCTTGTGAATCTGCGAAATCGAAGATAAAGAAATCCATTAGAGATGCTCTAGGCAGTCAGTTGTAGCTTGAAATTGAAATTCTTCTTTGGAGCTTAAGACTTGATGTGTGAAATTGTTTAAGACAATTAATGGAGCTCACCCTGCAACTTGACCGTTTACCCACCAGGATCGCCAGTCATCTATGATAGAGAGATGGAGAGATCTTATCCAATTTTGTGTGCCCACAAAAGGTACGTTCATGTCATGATCACCACTGAAACAAGTAATGCACGCACACATTGGAACAGGAAGAATTGCATACACTAAAATCGAGAGATTAATGGCATATAGGGATATGGATATAACCTGTATACCAAAGCTCGGTAACCTCTGCTAGTCAAATTCAAATGATATATTATACTTTTCTGGACATCGTTTGTGAAATATTGGAGAGTGCTACATCTCTTCCATGAAGGTACTGTTCCCTGCACAGCAAGTTTCTTCCAGGTTAAATCACTTAACATAGAATTATAAGTTGGGTTTTTATCTCTGACCTACGTTTTAGTCAAAACTCTCTCTCGGGGCATATTTGCATATTGACTCCCTCTTCAGGAATATTTGCAAAAATACGCCTCTCATTGGATCATATTTTATATAGTTCCTTGTGTGTGTGTGTGTGTGTGACTAAAATGCTATTCTTCTCTTTCATTTTTGCAACTTTACCAAAAGATTACCCAAGTGTATTTTGGTTGAAAGAAATTATACGAAGAATTCCATCCATAATTGTGTGTGTGACTAAAATGCTCTTCTTCTCTTTCATTTACAACTTTAATGAAGGGTACGCATGCCATGCAGTTTGCTGTTACATTATGTGCTATTTAATTTCATTCGGTGCAACACGAGGTGAGGATATTATATACCTGGTGAATCCCAAGAGTCTTTCTCACACTATCATCGTCTGCCCACAAGTAGGAGAGTCTATATCCTGAATCCTGTAGCAAAATGTCAGACTGAATTATTTTCTTTCAATCATAATAGGGTAAGAAGGATACCCTTTCTCAAAAAATGAAAAGAAGAAAAAAAAAATTAAGAAAGATAAGAATCAGCAGGGAGAGTAGAAAACTTGCTAGGCCTTACTTACCCTACATTCCACAGGGAGACCTAACTCTAACAATGGGAATTGTGCAATGTGATCATCTATCAAGTTCCTTTTACTAGCGTGAATTTCATAAGGCTTCGGACTTGCATAGCCACATATTGGCTCCAAAATATGAACGACGTTGATGCCACTTACACACTGCATATATATATTGAAGAACAATTCGAGTTACGTGGTAATTAAAATCATATACATGCCTTTGGAATCAAACATCTTTCCCACCTGATATATCGCTTGTATATCATTTGAGCATGGAGCATTTCTAGGAGTTACATAATCCCCACCGCAGGTTTTCTTGGCTGACTAGAGAAAGGAGAATAAGAGAAATAAATAACTGATTGAACTGCACAAGTCTAAAAGAGCTTAAATACAGTTTAAGAAGACAGAATTGGTTGTTAGCAGCTCACAAAAAATATTAGCTTGCCTAGCCTCAAAAATCTAAGACATCTCGCTTTTTACTCAAAAAATTAATCACTAGTTTTAAGGATGGATCAGTTAGCATATATATATATATATATATATATATATATATATATATATATATATATATATGCATGACAGAAATCATTGTTCTTTCTTCTCATGTACCCATTTAGAGGAGCGGAATTATGTAATATATATAGAGATCTAGGTAATTGAAGATGCATCTTAGCGGTACGTAAGGCGATATGTACAAAGGATAGATAATGAGAGAAAATATAGGGTAGCATTAGAAATTAATTGTCACCTCGTACAGTTCATCAGATATGAGTCCCATCCCATGCATAAATGGGATTCTGGAGTTGCCATCAAATCCATAAAAATCAGTTGACGGGTTGCCGATTAGATAACCCTGGTGGAACCATGTTATTTAAACAATAGAGAGGACCCAAATGGGTAATGCACATAGAATAGGAAAAAGCATGCATATATATCAAGAATAACTATAGAAGAAATTGAACCATCTGAGTAGAGTATAATTACTGCACAGATATGGCCAAAGATGCCAATTTTTGGGCCACTCCTCTGACGTCTTCTTTTATTAGAGTACATGAAAATCCATGAAAGGTAAAGGAAGTCTAAACAAACCTTGAGATTAAGATGCAGTTCATCTCGAGCTTGGATACCTGCACGTAAAAAAGGTGACATAGTTATACAAAGGATGAAACATATTGAACGGAAGAATTATTTTAACGATAATCCTAATTAATAAAACTAATAGAATTTCTTGCTCGTAAGAGTCCTCCAATTCCAATTCAATCACCAAATAACAGGAGAGGAGAAATTACTGTTTGCGATTTCAACTGTAGCAACTGGTACGGTAATGCCGGAGTAGGAATCGCCACCAATGTAGAGGGGATTTGACCTAAATTCAGGGTGATCAACAAGCCACTGCACACCAAAGAGAGGAGAGAAAATTAGAGCTAGTGCTAGAAATCAATCGCCATTGAGTAATTAGAGAGATAGAGAGGGAAAAAAGATGTTAAAGGGATAGTTTTTTTTACTTTTGTAATAAACTTGAGGATCTGGCGTCCTGATTTGGTGTCACTCGTCTTGTAGCCGTCTTCCACCTTGGCATAGGAGAAACCCGTCCCCACTGGCGAATCAAGAAAGATGATGTTGCTAGCCTAAGGATTACGATCGACATAAGTTTTTTTTTTTTTTTTTTTTTAATTTCTCGATCGGATGAATATATGTAGGAATTAATTTGAGAGGAGAAGTCTAGCCTGGGTCCAGGAGGATGGGTTGTAAATCAATGTTGGGAGACCTTCTGTATACCCTGCGACGTCAAATTTTAGAGGACCTGCAGAATATTGTTTGATTTTTAGGAGGATATCATATAGGAATGATATTAGCATATTGCACCACTCCTAGTCCCCCAAACTGAACGCACGCCGATTCCTCAACTCTTTTTTTTTTTTTTCTTAACATTTACAAAATGTTTCTTGTGGTACAAATAGCTACGTCAACTCTGATAACGAACTAAAATTTGGAGGAACCACAAGACTCTTAGCCTCTGGGCTCGAGTGAAGACTCAGAGATCCTCCCCCAACCACACACACAAATATCGTTTGGCCCAACTAGCCGGGCAAATGAGATGATAGTACGTAAAATAACGTAACACAGCGAGTTTTCACTTTTCCATTCACACGTTTGATGAATAAAAATAAAAATAAAAATAAAAATAAAATTTTGAAACTGAAATAGAATAATCGAACAAGTTAAGTTCAGAGCTCTGAAGAAATTTTCCACGTACCAATCTCAAACACTAATCCGGAGAAGGCGGAGCAGCCGGGTCCACCAGTGATCCACACCATGAGAGGGTCCTCCTCCGGACTCCTCTCCGACTTTATGAAGTAGTAGAACAATTCCACGCCCTTCTCTTCATCAATCTCCACGTACCTTAAGATATAAAGGAAGATCTATCTACATGATCATCACCACCGCCCAAAGCACAAAACCAACGCATGCACGATGGATGAGATGTAAGCAAGGCTATAAAACGTTTGCGTACCCAGTTTCCAGATAAAAAGGTAGAGGCCCCTCAAACCCTGGCAAAGTTGCGATGGTGTTCAGAGCTGACACAGGTCTCTGCCGTAAGGAACACAACAATAAATTCAAAAGCAGAGAGATCATAGAAAGCTTTGTTTTTTCTTTAACTGCCGCCATTGTTCTCCTTGTCTCTCTCCCCCTCTAGCTCCGAGTAGTCGATCGGAAGCAATTTAAGTAAATATTGCTTGTGTGTGGAATTCCTCACATATAAAAGGACAACTCTAATTGGCTGGGAAGCACTTGGGGTCACAAAAACTAAGGTATAGAAGGTAACATGACTACGGCGGTCACTAGTGATCCAGAAGGAAATGTAGGGTTAAACTAAGTTCCAAAAGTCGTAGCCAATTTATACAAGTAACTGCAGTAACTCTGTATTTCTAGGATATTTGGATGACTAATCGTTACCCTCCATTAGCTGCAGACGTCAAATAAGTTGGTTGCAATTTTTATGACATCATTCGCTACGAAAGAGTTGGAGAGAACGAGACGGAGATGTCTAATTTGCTCGTCGTTTAGTTCATTGTCTTGCCGTGATGGTAAAGTCCGTAGACTAATGGAGGGATAAAAGTGTTGCCATCTAGACGGCGAGCCATGTTATAATATGTTTTTTTTAAGTGCACTTTAAACTTAAGATTAAATAAGTGTTAATAAAATATTGAATTATTCAGTATTTTATCTAAAAATATAGAATTTTTTTATAAAAAAAATCGGCTGTCTTTTTTCTGATCCGCATTTGATCTATGCAACAAACAAAAATGAATAAAAAAAAAAAATCTAAGACGACTTAGTAAAATTTTAAAATAAATTAATGGTGAGTTTAATATTTTACATATATAAACCGCTAATAAAATTAGTGTTTTATTTCGTTAATTTAACTATATAAATGCTAAGTTTGTTAAGAGTTTCAATCTAACAGTGAACAGCGAAACAAACCACCTTAAATATGATGTTTTGCGGTGTAGCCTATTTTATTTAAAAAAGTTTGGAATCGGTCAAAAACTCTCCAGACTATATATTATCTTTTGTGACTGTCACTGCGAAAGGGAGGAGTCCTCGTGGTAACGTTGTCGATATTTCTCCATGTTTGGAAATGATATTTGTAAACCATTATCACCTCTATTTGTTCATTTCTTCAAGACTGAACATGTTATGTTAACCCGTTCAGATATGCAATTCAATTTATATCCAAAAAAAAGAAAAAAAAGATGGTATGCAATTCAATCAATAAGAAAAAGATATGTGCGTTTGTGTATTTTATTTATACACAGCCTTTATCCGGTTCAAAAGATTCTTCACATTCATTGCTAGCCAAAGGCTTGATAGAACGGCACCCAGTTATATTGCAGTAGAACATGACAATGGTGACAAATACGTTCTCGTGAGACGAGAAGATCGATCACAAAGGCTTAATAGATAACCATCTACGAATCATAGCCAAACACTCCTTAGGACGGTACTCTGGAGCTGTGTGACCCGCTCCCTACATATATAGAACCAAAAACTTTGCATCAGAGACGCTATTCTACAAACAAACAGGCAAAAGAAGCAAAGCATCTCTACCTTCACAGTGGCGAATGTCATATTGTTGGAATATGTTATAGTAAACCTATATGAAACAAAGGAGAAGAACAAATTGGATAAGTTTACATGAAAATATCAGGAAGAGCAATGCTGCACACACACACACACACACACATATATATATATATATATATATATATATATATATATATATATATAATAGATTGCATCAGAGGAAGCCTACCCAGCACTTTGGCCTCCAAAATTCCAAGATCTCCAATCACTCACGATTGAGAAGTTGAGGGATCTTACCCATTCTTGTGTTCCCAGAAACGGTACAACTAAGTCATGGTCTCCACTGCGAAGAAGAAAAGAATACATGAAGCCATATCGGGATAAAGGAAAAAAAAGATACTCCACACAACAATGTGATTACAGCTATACAATACCAAGCCCGGTTGTGGATTTACCTGTATACAAGAGCACGGTAGCCTCTGCTGGTAAGGTTTAAGTGATGTTTAATGCTACTACTACGGTCTTTTGTATACGGTAAGTCATCGTTGCACCTCTGCCACTCCCTCACAGTTCCCTGCTTTTCAGTCTCTGCTGTTAAGGGTTTTGTCACCAACAAAATCAGACAGTACGACAAGTCTTATATCCATTCATTTTACTTATTCATAGACAAAGCTGGTTCACAAAGCAGGACATTAACTTTGACTAATACGTCAAATGTTCACTTTCCTACTATAAAGTTAAAATCTTCCGCCAATGGCCAGTCAGTTCAAATGAGTGGGAGAGAACATAGGCCTAATATAAAACAAAATATCTCATAGACCTAATTCAATTAGAGAGCTAATTCTTTTGAACTTAGCATCTTCTTCCTCCCAATTTCTTCCTCAATCTTTCTCTCCATGTTCATCATGACATTCCAAGGAGTCTAAAGACAAAGAGTCAGTTTAAATATTTTCTACATGTAATAAGCCCAAACCTTTATACGATAGCTTCTATACACCTCAAATCTTTATCCTCAGAAATAAGTGTTCCTTATATCCTTGTGATCTAAATTTGTCTGGCCTTCTTTTAAACACATTTAGGACCCCTCTTGAGCATATCAATGAGAAGTGTTTTCACTAATTGCTATAAAAGAGCTCTTTCCAGATGGTGCCAACCAACCTTCTAGCTAGATATGCTGATTCCAAGGCGCTTGTACATGAAACTTTGGTACTATTTTTAACTAACCCACTAATTGTTATTTCTAGTACATTATTGCCTTATTCTCCTTTTTCCTTCCTCAATCTATTGCATTCTTGGTATATCTCAAAAAGGTAGAGTTTACCTTGTTAACATGGAGAGCCTCTTGTGTGGACTTGCTGTTTGCCCACCAATAGCTTAGCAAATGAACATAACTCTGCAAGTAAAATAACAACCATTAATAGCGTTACAGAGAATAAGGAAAAGTCTGCAAATAGCTAAAACAATGATGCATGAAAATGAGAAGAGCTGCAGAAGACAAAGGGATGAGAGAAAGATTTGACTTACTCTACATTTGAAAGATGGAGGCTCCGGTGGTCCGAGCAATTCTCTATACCCCATGCCTACGTACATCTTTTCGACCTTACTTTTCGGTTTAGGAGATGCTGTAGGGCATTTAGGTTCCAAAATGTGACTTATCTGAACATTTGAAATAAGATACAGAAGACAAAAAAATAATAGTAAGTGTATACGTTTTTAATATGAATAAGTGTATATTGACCACATTTATGCACATTTTTTATTTATAAATAAATAATACTTTCGCTTATACACCAACCAACCAAACGAGGTTTAACTCTATTACATGTTATTTGCTGATAGTATAATCCTTAACATAGTAGAGGTTTGGTGACTAACAGTTTCCTAACCTCATCAACAGTATCTAGCATCGTAGCACAAAGTACATTACGAGGATGTTCATAGTCTTCCCCTGCACAATGCCTCTGCACGAACTGCAAAATACAGAAAGATATCGATGTGCTACAAAAATTTGTCTTAACTCTTAAAAAATCAATTGTCTGGTGAGAATTGAATCACCTCATATATTTGATCTGATATGATTCCGACACCATGAGCATATGGGACTCTAGAAATCTTATCGATCTTTTCACCTGTTGCAGGGTTGCCAATCAGATAACCCTGAAAGCAGTCAAACCAACAGATTATTATTCCTTGAAAGAGAAAGTGCATCTCCTTCCTCTCCTCTGAGGAGAATAAAATTCTTGCGACCATGAAGAAAATCAGACCATACAAGAACCTCAACATCGGCAGCAAGCCAGCAAACCAAAGACGCCCTTAATGTGTCTATCTTACGTAAATCTAAACAGAAGTCTAGTATATAGGCAACTGGGTGTGCGTGCAACACACAACAAAACAATTTATAATAACAGTTACCTTGAGATTAAGAACCAGATGTTTCCCGTAGTTGGTACCTGGATGGAAGTACAATTAGAAATTCGTTAGGAACAACTATGAAAAGAGAGAGTATTCAATTTTCCAGATAATAAGAATATGCTTTATAACAAGTGAGTGACAGAGAAATAAGCAAAAGCAAGTATATTGAAATTTGTGTATATCCATGTGTTTGGCAAAGTTTTCTACAAAGGAAGTGCAAGTTTCTCTGTTGTAATATTTACTTAATACATATCCAAAATCATAGCAGGACATATCAACAAGACAACAACTTGACTCCGAAGACATTACATGTATTTAGTTTATTTTTCCTTTCATTTGAGAAAAAACGACATAGTATCTTGAAGCATGATGTATCAAAAAATGATTGAAATATGTACGTCGTTACAATGTATCGGATCTGTAGGCAAAAAGCTTTTCGCTGCTATGGAAGTCAATCTTTTTTCCTTACACTATTGACATAAACAGAGGTTTTAAACAGACCTACCTTCTGATATTATTTGTGCGATCAACGGAACTAACTTCCCAGCATATGAATCACCACTAACATAGAAAGGATTAGAGAGGAACTGAGGGTGATCAATGAACCACTACAATACGAGTTAGGAGAAGAATTAGTGAGCCGCAAAAATTTCTCATTTAGGAGTTTGACAAAAATTGAAATATGCACCCACCTTTATGATAAAAGAGTGGACTTGCATGGAAGAAGATAGGTCTCCAACATAATAACCTTCGGGGGATGCTGAGAATGAGAATCCAGTACCAACAGGCGAATCCAGGCGAATCCAGTACCAACTTCGGGGCATACCGTTTCTAAAAAGGCGACTTCCTCATCTAATTTATATTCATGTCTAATTAAGATTTTATTCATATTAGATTTCATTTGTTTAAGATTTAACTTGTATTCATTAATATCCCATTCATATTCGATTTCTATTTGTATTCATTTAGGTATGCAATGATTTTAAGGTTTATTTTTACCGTGCACTTTTTATTCCAAAGGTGAAGACAAAATAACTGGAGAAAGATGGAAGGACGCATCCCGGGCCTGCAATCGCAGTCATTGAAGCTAAATATGTGTTAAGTTTATTTGTAATTATATAATTGGTAAGTATATTTTAAAATATAATTTATATTTATGTAATGTATTTAGATCTTATATATGAGTATATGCATAAGTTATGATAAGTTATAAAATATTTAATAAAAAATATTGAAGTGGAAGATTAATTTAGAAGTTAAAGTATTCGAAACGATTTTAAATATGTTATTATAGTACTTAAATATTGTCATAATAATTGAATAAGTACAATGATTTACCTAAAATTACAGGAACATATACTTTATATTCAACTGTTTAGTCTGTCGTTTGAACAGAGCGTTTGAACGCACTCGGGCTGCGTTCGAACGCACCCTGCAGGCATTCACACCGCATCCGCACATACAAAGAATTTGTTTTGTTTGTTCAAACGTAATCTGCAGGTGTTCACACACATACAAAAGTTCATATTTGACCGTTCACAGCATGTTTATACTTCAAGTCATCATATTCATACATAATTAGATCGCGTACTGAATCGTTCTCATCTCAATGCATCTACATTTGATATGAAAAAACTACGTCTCAAGTTACTAAAATGGAAAGATCAACCTTGAGGGTCATTTATATTTGACAACCTATTATGAGAATCAGTGTGTCGAGATGTCTAGCGAGCAAAGATGGTACAGATTAAGTTGTGGGGATCGATGAATGATCTGTAAGTTTTTTCTTAACTGCTACAAGTTTTAATAATTTATTTCAATCCGAGTTTAGATCCGTAATTTTTTACTCGATTTTAAATTTTTCCACGTAAATTTTTTTGTGTTTGTGATTATTTTTTTTACGCTTTATTTTTCACATATTATTATTGATAACGTGCAATAGATCTCATCTTTTAGAATGTTTCTTATATTTTTCAATTGGTATAAGAGTATATATTTACGGGAGTTTTTTTTTCCTAACATGTCTTGTCTACTGATTCATATGGAGCAACTAATTGGAGGAATTTGAGTAGTTGAGGACAATGCAAAATGTTTTCCACGTACATCAAGCATATCCAATAATTAACTGCATACACTCTTAAGTATATATATATATACTCCAAGCCTGATGGTTTCAGACCCTTTTAACTGGATCTATATTAAGATCATAATTATGATAGTGCGCTCATCCAAACTGGCAAGGTTGGTTAGTATTGCCATAGAACATGAGAATTATATATGATAAACATTGAAGATCACAAGGGCTTATGAGATAGCCATCTATGAACCATAGCCAGACACTCTTTAGGACGGTACTCTGGAGCTGTGTGACCCGCCCCCTGCATATATAGAACCAAAAACTCTGCATCAATGACAGCACTTTTCATAGTTATTAGTTTCTATATACATTATACAACAGGCATAGTTACTGAAGTATCTTCACCTTTACGGTTGCAAATGTCATATTGTTTGAATACGTAATAGTAAACCTATGGAAAAATAAAAAGAAGAGCAAAACAAATTAGTCATGAAAAGAAATGCAACATGTATACTGAATAGAGAAAGCTTCTTACCCAGCACTCTGGTCTCCGAAATTCCAAGATCTCCAGTCATCCACAATGGGAAAGTTGAGGTATCTTATCCACGCTTCTGTTCCCAGAAATGGAACGCCTAAGTCATGGTCTCCGCTGCGTGGAATCGAAGATGACATGAAATGTTATCAGAATTAAGCAGAAAGTATTTCACATAGTAATGTGAAAGATTACAGCTATCTGATAAAAAGTATGGTTTTGTGGATTTACCTGTACACAAGAGCACGGTAGCCTCTGCTAGTAAGGTTATAGTGATACTTAATGCTACTTGGTAGGTCTTGTGTATAAGATATGTCTCTGTTGCACCTCTGCCACTCTTCCACCGTTCCCTGTTTTCAAGTGTCCGTCGTTAAAAGTTGGGTCTCCAATAATATCACAGTACTATAGTTCATAAAAAGTATACACAAAAATATTTAATTTAACCACTAGAAAGTACACTGTACCTTTAAAAGTACCTCTCGCATGTGAATATATGAAAGATAAGAGGACAGGATAGTACGTCACAAAAAAATTAGGGATTAAATAGAAATAACCAGTAGTTGTGGGACCAATAATATATATATATATATATATATATATATATATATATCATTCCTTAAAAATGGATTAAGAGCTAGTTATCAAAGTAAGGCATTGCTATAGATGTGATCATCGGCCCAGCCGGGTTCAACCTACGAACTCAGGTTGGACTTTTCAAGCTAATCGAGCTTAAGTATTAGTTCACAATCCGATCCATCAATCACTCAAACAGAACTGGGTTTTAGCCGAGCTAGAATAATCTATCCAATTATCGCTATCGGCCCGTGAGAGATCGAGCTAGCTGGGCCGGCCCGACCCACTTTTTAGCTATTTTTAAAAATATCTTTACCATTAGCATATTTTAATAAAAATATTTATGTTCCTCTATTTTAAAAAATAATAATATATTAAAAAAATTTAAAGGTGTGCAAAAAAAATATAAAACGGTAGCAGAACGAGCAGGCCTAATTGCGGGCCAAATAGGAGGGCTCCCGAGCCAGGTCGGGCATGCAAAGGGCTGGCCTATGTCGGCCATAGGTAGTTTGGGGCCGGGCCAGGCTATTTGATCAGTTCTAATGAGAGACTAGTCACAGTATTTTGAATCTAAATGCAATAAAATCTACTTTCAACATCTATGGGTAGTTCGGGGTCACGCGGGGCCATTTGATCGTGTCTAACTAGAGACTAGTTACAGTAATTTGGATCTAACTACAATAAAAGCCACTTTCAACATTATCCACGTGCAATGAGCACGAACCTCATTACAGAACCTTCAAAGATGGCGTCCAAACGATTGTACTTCACATCTTTGTCCTTAAAAATTAGTTTTCTCTAAATCCTCTAGTCTAAAACTGTCTGACCTTTCTGACACATCTGAAGCACCTCTTGAGAATGATTTGCTATAAAAGCACTCTTTCCGGATAGGCCAAACCTTCTAGCTAGGTATTCCGATTCCAAGGAGCATGTACAAGAACTTGGATCGATTTATAACCCACCCATATTTGTTATTTATGCTTCATTGTTACCTTATTCTGTTCTGTTTTATTATATGTCAAAAGGGTAGAGTTTTACCTTCTTTACGTGGAGAGCCTCTTGTGTAGAATTGTTGTTTGCCCAGTAATAGGATAGCCAATATACATAACTCTGCAATTAAATATAGCAAGCATTAGTGGAGTATTAGATAATAAAGAAAACTATATATATATATATATATATATATATCTGTAAGGTATGTTGAAGATCAATAAATGTGCGATCGAATCTTACAAATTTGAGAATATTCTATGTTATAAAAACAACTAGATACTTAAAAGCCAATGTGTTTGTCCACTTGGCTATAGTTTGATTGAAAGAAATCTATAGTTTAGTCATAAAAATATCTTGCCAAGATGACACTGCATATAACTTCAAGGTGCCCGGAAGCGTTTTAGAGATGTAAATAATAATAGTAATAATCACCTATTGAATCATTGAGTTGCATGCACAAGACTTGTTTGGTGTGGCTAGCATTACATGGTATCAAATATATAATTTGTAACAATAAAAGAAGTAGCCCCTAAGAAAAATGCTTATCTGCTTATGATTAACTGCTGTGGAAACTCGTATTCAGGTGGCATTGTTAATTTCCAACTGAAAAATACTTGCTAGTCTAAGACAAGTGTGCATGTAAAGCACAGTCCAAAATCGAAACCAAACAAAAGAAGGTTGGCCTGAAGAGATCCACTTACTCTACATTTAAAGGGAGGAGGAGTCTCTGACGGTTGAAGCAAATGTTTGTAGTCCGCCTTTAAGGACCTTCTTTCTGCTGCATCTTTTGGTTTAGGCGTGTCCTCGGGACATACAGGTTCCAAAATAGAAGCCAGCGCAACTTTTGAAGCATGCTACAAGAGAGTGAAATTAATAGTTTGATACCATAACTTTGACATAACAGGGAGTTTGGTGAATGAAAAACGATGTCCTAACCTTTTTAACAATATCTAGCACCTCAGCACAAGGTGCACTACGAGGTTCTTCATAATCTTCTCCTTCACAATGTTTCTGCGCCAACTACAAAATAAGAAAGGATTTGTTACAGTACTTTTTTCAACATAAAGTAGCTGCTGATGAGAATGGTATGATCACCTCATATATTTGATCCGATATGATTCCAACACCATGAGCATATGGGACTCTAAAATTCTTGTCAATCTTTTCACCTGTTACAGGGTTGCCAACCAGATAACCCTGAAAGCAGGCACGGATCATTGCTCCAAACAGAAAATACATTTTTTCTACTGTGAGGAAGAAAATTGCCCATATGTATTCAGGCAATTTGGGTGCGGTGCACACAGATAAACCAACCTATCATTTACTCAATTACTCCACATCACAATACGGTGAATACAGACGTTTACTCAACTTCTTACCCAAACCTAGCAGGCTAAAGCTTACCTTGAGATTAAGAATGGGTTGTTTCCCATATTCAATACCTGGACAGGGAGTACAAAGAGAAAACCATTAGCATACTCTTCAAAGATTGGATGTTTCCCTACTTTGAAAGCTAAATTTCGCAAGTAGGAATCAAGCGATGCATTACTGGATACCATTATTAGGAATTTAAATGAGTCAAATCCCAAGCTTGTTGTGATTTGTTGGCAATTGGGCCTCCGTTTTGATCTCCTAATGTTTAGAAACAATAAAGATCTTCCATATATGCCTTGTGTTGTCCTCGTTAATGCTTTAATAAATTTCCATTCTAAATTTTGCCTTATGAAAGTAAAGTTATTTACAAAGGAAGCTTAGAAGGACAAGCTAACGACTTGATTCACAAGACATTATGTCCGAAAGCATGAGGTATCAACACTAGTAAATTACTGAGAAATGTGCTCGGTAATGATGTATCAAATCTATAAAATTTTGCTAGTATGAAAAGGTAAAATATTCTAGTTACACTGTTGACATAAACAGAGGTGCTAAAGATACCTTGTGAAATTATTTGTGTAATGACCGGAATGACCTTCCCAGCGTATGAATCACCGGCAACGTAGAAAGGATTGGAGAGGAACTGAGGGTGATCAATGAACCACTAGAATACGAATTGAATAAAATAATAAATAATAATAATAAAAGAGATAGTGATCGAGCTGTAAAATTCTCACTCATTGGGATGTAGACAAATTGGAATGTGCACCTACTTTTATGATAAAATGATAGACATGCATAGAAGAAGATATATCCCCGACGTCATAACCTTCGGGAGATGCTGAGAATGAGAAGCCAGTACCAACAGGCGAATCCAGGAATATAATGTTTGCTATCTGAAGGGAACGAGCATCAGATCATTAGTTTAAGACATAAGATTATATAAAACCAAAGCAAGAGGAAGCGACTGAGGATCAACAGCACACCTTGGTCCAAGAATGTGGGAAATATACCAAATTTGGTACGCTCCCATTGTATTTGGCTCTCACAAACTTCAGAGGACCTAAGTATGAAAAAAGAATCAACTTTCCAATATATTTTTTATAATTTTGTTGGTACTTTGTAGTACATCGATCGGAAGAATTAATATTCAATTTGAGAAGCATGCAGGTTTGGAATTATATAACAATGGCATAAGCTAGCGCGATAACCTATTTCGAAAGCCAGACCACTAAATGCAGAGCATCCGGGGCCACCGGTGAGCCAGAGGAGGACGGGGTCTTCGCTTGGCCTCCTCTCCGACTCTATCAGGTAGTAGAACAACTCCACACCCATCACATCGTCCACACTCACGTACCTATATTTATATGTATGCATGATCAATATTAGGAACAAGAAGTTTATGGGCGAAGTACTCAGAGAGCTCACCCAGTTTCCAAATGAAATGGGAGGCGGCCATGGAATCCAGGGAGATGGGTGACGACCGACGCGGAAACAACAGTAGTGCCGAGATCGTAGAAGCAAAGGAAAAGCGCAATTACTAGTGTAGTAGGAAGCCATGGTGGTTTAGCTTTAGGGAGAGGAAGAGGAAGAGGAAGAAGAAGAAGAAGATGCATACTCCAATGGAATCGAAGGCTTTCTGGAAACTACCTTTTTCACCCTTTTAATAATACAGAGGGCAGAAGTTCGTTGCTACTTACCACCGAGTGCCGCTTAATTAATGAATGGCTGAACGATGATGCATGTCCGGATGGGTGATTGATGTACATAAAAAGTATGGCTGACCGATGATGAATGGCTGACCTTTTTCACCAATTCTTGAATGAGTGATGAATATAAAAGTATTTTAAATACTAAGATGTTTTATAATATATATTTTTATTGTATTCGATTAAATATTATATTATATTATTAAGAATGTTTAATGTAAATATTTATGTTGAAGTATTTAGGTTAATACTTTTTAAAATGTATTTGTTTTCATAGAATACTAAAAATTAAATTATTGACATTGATAATTAGAATATTACAAAATACATATAATGTTAGGATTATTTGCATCAAAAATTCACTTAGTTTTTGATTTGGTGAGTTAACGTTATTTTTTGTTTTCTTTTCACTTGAGTCTTTTTTCTTATTTTTCTTCAAATTTTGTTTTTTCTATTATTTAGTGTCTCATTAAATATTGATGTGACACTAAAAGAGAGAGAAAAATGACCTAGTACTCATCTCATCTTCTACTTCACATGCTCCCGTTAATTCTTCTTTTTCATCTTCTTCTTTTTCATCATCATCATCTTTAGACTTGATCAAACGACCCAGCTCGCTCGTGATCGGCCCGACCCAGCCTGAGCCCGAACTACCCATGGGCAGCACGAGCCAGCCCTTTGCCCGTCCGACCCAGCCCGAAAGCTTGCCCGTTCTGCTACAGTACTTTACCCATTCTGCTACAATAATTTAGTATTGCTATAGTAAAAAATATTTTAGTATTGTACCGTTTTGCATTATTTTAAGCACACGATTAAATTTTTAATTTTTTTAATTTTTTTTAAATGGAGGAATATAAATATTTTTTTTAAAAAAAGCTAATAGTAAAAAAAATCTAAAAAAATCTAAAATATGGGTTGGACAGAGTGATTGGTGGGTCGGGCCGGCCCGGCTGATTGGCTAGCCCGATCTCGCACGGGTCTATGGGAGGTAACGGGCTAGACTATTCTAGCCCGGCCTGAACCTGGCTCGAGCCGAGTAATTGGTGGGTCGGGCCGTGAATAAATACTTAAGCCCAGTTGGCCCGAAAATCCTAGCCCAAACCCGGCCCGGCCCACCCAATGATCATGTCTAATCATCTTCTTCTTCTGCTGCTACTCATTTTTTATCTCTTAATTCTTTTTTTATACAAGTCTCAAATTACTCTTTAATTAATAAAATAAGAAATTAATATGAGATATTTATAATATAATTATAATTAGTTAAATAACTAAAGATATAACTCGATGTGATTATTATTTATTTCTATGTCAATTCCAATGATCAAATGATCAAATATATAAGAGATTATTTTTTTCAAAACTACGTAAAATTAGAATTAGTAGTTTAAGTATAAGAAATTCATAGTTTAAGTAAAAATTACTTAATTAAATAGTGAAATTTCAGTTTGACATAGTTTTGAAATTTTTTTTTTCAAAAGATAATCATCTAATGTCCAAAACTTATAAAATTAATTAGATAAAATCTGTAACATTATAATCTAAAATTTTTATATCTGAAGTTTCTTCAGATTCAAAATCTATCTGTAATTGAACGAATAATTTATAGTTTAAGTACGAAATTTATAGTTTAAGTATAAAATTCTGACAGTAATTCACAGTTTTTAAATAGATATTATAATTTATTTGTAATATAGAATAAGTTATCTCTTTAAAATATTGATTAAAAAGCTTTTATTCATTTAAACTATCTCTAATCAATCTCTTACTGCATTAATAAAAAAGCGATCAGAGAGACTTGTATAGAAAAAATTATCTGTAATTAGTCACTTTCGTAAATATAATAATAATTTTAATTAATTTTTAACAACTTTCGTTATTTTTTACACTGTAGAATTTACATACTTTACCATTACAATTTATATATAAACAAATTAGAGACAGTTTATATAAATAAAAACTCCTCAATCAATGTTTCAAATATATAACTTAATCTAATATTACAAGTAAATTATAATATATACTTTAAAAACTGTGAATTATTATTAGAATTTTAGGAGTTTCATATTTAAACTATGAATTCTTTATTTTGTGATAGATATTTTTCAAATATGAGAATCTTAATTTTGTCTTTCTCTATATCTTCTATCTTAATATTTTACTTTCTCTTTTGTTCTTTTTGACAGGGTTATGATTTTTGGACGATAAAACATGAGGCTTAATGTTATTGTTTACTTATTTGAAACTATTTGTAATTTATAATAGATTATAAATTTTAAATTTTATTCTAATTATCATGGGATTTAGATTTGAGAGTTGGAACTAAAACTTGTTATATGGATTTGTTCTAAATTTTGTTTCATACAATTTGTAGAATTGGGCTTTAGAGTTAGAAACTTTGTTCTAAACTCTAAATTTTGTCGTATGAATTTGTATCACGGTGAATCATTAGAATTGTAATTTTTATATCACATGAGTTTTGAGTTGAAAATAAATTATTTTATTTATTTAATATATTATCTATATAGGAAATTTTAATAAAATTTTAAATTTTATATCGGGTAAACGGTTTAGATGGGTTGTGTTATCATATCGTGTTAACATTTACCTATTTATTGAAACAGTTGTGTCACTGTGTCGTGTTAACACGGTCTGTTTATTAAACGGATCGTGTCATGCTACTTATTTAATAATTAAGTCATGTTCATATCTATTAAATGCAATCCGTTTAATAATTAGGTCGTGTTCGTGTTAGGTTGAAGTTTACCTGACGTGATTGCCACCCTTATATCATAGTGAGATGGTATTGATAATATATCATGGACTGTATAAGACTTTAAGAAGGTTGTTAGTATTTTATTGATATTTTGATGATAGTTATTTATAATTAAAATATTGGTTGATAAAGTAGCATGTTGATACGGGATATATTTGATAATTGGCAACCACTAGGTTGCGAGGTGCACTGCATATGCTTTGTAGGCTCGTGTCATAAGTGTGTGACCAGGTCTAAGTTGTGCCACCATTACCTGTGCCGAGCCACTAAACAATCATCTATTAAATAATTTTTCTCCATAATTACTATTTATGATTGGATTCCATCCTACAACTCCCGGATGTTTGGTCCCGGATGCGGATGTGGATGTGCACCTTAATTTCCTTGGAACGCATGGGCTAAAACTCCGCTGTCAGAAAGAGCGGATCATCTGTAACCATGGTTTGCAGCATTTTATTAGCGACAAATTGCGAGGCACTTACGAACCAATTGCATGCTGCAAATTTTTGTGCGTAGTACACTCGGGGTTGGAGGCGATCTTCTGCAGGCTCTAATTGTGGGCCGTTGAAATAGATACCTGTCACGGTCTTAACCGTTCGATGGGGCGTCACAGATCACCCTCTTCTTTTTTTTTTTTTTTTTTTAAAGACTTTCTCAAAGAAAAAAAATTCAGAGAGGCTGGAAGTTGTCCCATTAACCCGTGCTTACTGTGTATGACATGTTCGTCACATGTCATAGAATTCACTGACTCGGCTCAGTAAATAAACAAAAATATATATGGATATGATGGATTCCCAACAAGAAGGAAGTCCTGTGTCTGCTCTCTTCTCCCACTACCTTACTATTTACTAGCAATGAAAGCTTTCTTCTGGTGCTCGCTTCTCTTCCACCTGCTCTCTCCTCTGCCGATCCAATGCATTCTTCCCACTCCGTTTGACCCCCACCCCCTCGTGCTGATCCCGGGCCAAGGAGGGAACCAGCTCATGGCACGTCTCACCGACGATTACGTGTCCACCGCGCCAAACTGCGAAGCCGCAAAGGGAAAAGGCTGGTTTAGACTCTGGATTAACTACACGAATCTCTTGGAGGATCCATTCGCCCGGCCCTGCTTCGCTGAGCAGATGACCATCTTCTACGACCCCGACCTGGACGACTACTCCAACGCGCCCGGCGTCGTCACCCGAGCCCCATTCTTTGGCTCCACCCGAGGATTTCGCTATCGCGATCCGGATCACAAGTTAGTTCAGTTGTCAAATTAGATTTATTTATTTTTATAACAAATGGTTAGAAGTATTTGCCTTCATTGAAACATTAAACAAGCCAGCTGTCAACACAATATCAACTAGATGGAGTGTCCCAGTTGTCAAATTGGATTGGACTATTATTTTAGCCATGTCTTATAAATTGTGAATATACATAACACCTAACAACAGCATTATAAATACAGTAATTAATATTCTGCTTCTACATATAATTACTTATGCAGGAGGACGAGTAAGTTTATGTACATGGAAAAATTGGTGAAACAGTTGGAAGCAATCGGGTACGAAGAAGGCAAAAGCCTCTTCGGTGCCCCTTACGATTTCCGATATGGGCTAGCTGCTAAAGGCCACAACTCCAAAATAGGCTCTCAATTCCTTGACGACCTCAAAGAGCTCGTCGAGAAAGCAAGCAAATGGAATGAAAACAAGCCGGTAATTATCCTGACCCATAGTTTGGGCGGCTTATTTGCGCTTCAAATGCTCAACCGCAGCCCCTTATCCTGGCGTCGCAAATTTATTCATCGTTTCATCGCGTTATCCGCGCCGTGGGGAGGCACCGTCGTCGAGATGCGTGTGTTCGCATCTGGAACCTCGCCACTTGGGCTATCCTTTCTCGATCCCCTGCTAGTTAGAGAAGAGAGCAGGAGCTTAGAGAGCAACCTTTGGCTACTGCCATCTCCCAAAGTATTTGGAGAAGATACATTACTCGTGATGACAAAAGATAAGAAATACTCCGCATCCAACATTGCGGATTTCCTGAAAGGAATCGGGTTTAGTGAGGGAGTTGGGCCTTACGAGTCTCGAATACTTCCTTTGGTTCGGGAGTACTTGGGTGCTGCACCTGGAATTCCGGTTACGTGCGTCGTTGGGGTTGGGATCCAAACGCACGAGACGGTGGTATACGGGGAAGGTGGATTCGATGCGGGTCCAGAGGAGGTTATTTATGGCGACGGTGATGGACTGGTTAATTTGGTTAGCCTCTTGGCTTTGGAGAAAGAGTGGTCTAATTTGCCGCAGCAGGAGTTGAAGATGGTCAAGCTTCCAAATATCTCCCATGAAGGCATCCTCACTGATGATTTGGCCTTGAGGGAAGTGATTAAACAAGTTTATGAAGCAGCTTCTATCGGCATGACAACGACTTCCTAATGCCTACTCAAACAATAACAACTTTGTTTGTGGCCCATTTCGATCTGTTAACTTTGAGCCGATAGTAGACCACGGGCCTAACCTTCTTTATCTAAATGCGTGCGTGATACACGTGTCACCCTCACGTACTGTATGGATAATTAATATCGAATGAATTTGGAAAATTATGACTCTAGAAATTTGGCCCAATTCGAACACAAACCACAGCTGCACGCACCTGTGGTCTACACAAGTATGCTATTAATCTTGGCAAATGGCAGGGCACCTCTTTCCAATGGCAAAGTCAATAATCTTCCAATTGTGGGGGTAGGTTTAGGGATATTAATTTTACTGTGTCACATCTGCTAATATAAAGTAGATCGAATCCATTGATTTTTTTTAAAAAAATAATAATAATAAAAGTATTACATAAAATTATAAGTTTTATATTGATCAGCAAAATCACTCCCTTAAACATCATACAATTGTTTTATGTTTTTCAGATCCGCTTACATCGAACCACATAGGAATTGCATCCGAGCTGTAAAGATAAGCTGATGTTCCTATCCTTTTCTTTAGCGTTCGATATTTGATTGGGCCCTCAAGGGATCTAATTAACAATTGGGTTGGACCTAGATGTGGATCAAAATTATTTATTACGCTAGCTGATATCCTTCAAGGTGTCCAACCACAAAAACAATTGGTCTGAAGACAAAGTGTGGGAGCCATCTTAATTCAAAAATAAGTATCTCCTCAGTCTCTCTCCCCTTTTTTTTAAAAAAAATCTTTTTTAAATTATTTTATTTTTCACTCCCTCCTCCTTTCGTTCCATCACAGTATACTAACTTTTACATTAAAAATAATAAATTAATAATAAATTAATAATGGTGATTTTCGTATGATGTCACGGTCAAAGGAACAAATGAAAGCTAATTGGTTGGCAACATCAAGAAATGCTCCCCCGCTTGGGCTCTGACCGGTCAGACAAAGTGCTGCAAGCGCGTGCGACCTCACGAGCCCTGAGCCCATCTTTAATTTACAAACAAAATGCTTCGTGGCATAGAATAAGCACTATCGTCGTCTTATGTCATTGTCATCAAAATAACAACGTCTTTATATAATTCAAGCAAAGGAAAGCAACCAACTTGGATTATTATTATTTTTTTTTAAAAAAAATTCTCAGATTAGTGCATAAAGTGTATGGGATCCTTTTCATCTTTCTTTGGAATTTGAAAGGAGGAGAAAAGGACGTCTTACATGCAATCGCGGACGTCAGAAGAGTGTGATTAGGCACCAATATTGTAGTGGATAATTGCGTATTTAACCACTTGTCATAATAAATATTATTAAAGTATGGAGCAGTTTTGAGATCAGTTGGAGGCTTAGGCTAGCAATTTATTTAGATGGGATTAAGAGGCACGCAAAAGGCGTATTGCCATATTGGCCCATCACATGTCAATAATTCTGGGAAAGCCAACACCTAATAAAAATGCCCAGTTGTCGAATAGACGCCCTCATCCTAACATGGGTGCTGCCCTTGGGCATAAATTTACTCGATCCCTAACTGTATCTAATGTTCTACGAGTGGGGCACAAAAAGATTAAAGCTAAAACTATATTTATTATTCAGGTTTACATCCTGGTTTCGAAAGAAATCCAAAATATCTAATCTTGTCACCTCGCCTATTTGATTGAGTTCATTGCTTCAGAATAATATCAACTAGGCTTGCAACAAATTATAAATCATTTTGTCCACCACTTCCTTTCTGAATCAAACCCCTTTTTCTATTTCATCTTTTGAATCTCCGCAGAAGGGCCAAGGTGGATGTCTACGTGTCGAATGCCGAGTGGCTCTCCCCCGCAGCAAGCAACGTGGGGGCCACCGTGCAAAGCGGTCAAAGGAGAGAAAAGGATAAGCTCCCCCCCTCCCCCGAGGCGTACGGTCAAAGCTACCCCCTCCCCCAGGTTGTCAGTCCAACTGCTGAGCTGGCACTTCCTCCTTTCCCTTCCTTTACTCCTCTATCTCATCCGTCCCTTAAACGGACCGATTTGCCCTCGGCTAACGTTTATTTCGCCATACGGATTATGCATGTAATTCGAGTATTCGAGAAAAAGAAGGATTCTTTCTTAATGTAATTATTATAAAGAGATTCATATATTATGGTTAGTGAAGTCATAGAGTCTTGTCTTCCTGGGAGGATAAGAACTAAGAAGGGGGTGTGGGGGTGGAGGAGCATCACTTGTCTCACATCTTATGGTGTACTGTGATCGCACGTTGGGTCAATCACCCTCTGAGAAGCTCACTGGGTTGCATTTTGTTGCAATAGTGTAGCACTTTAGCTGCGATCTGCAGCACATACGTTCCATCACATCTACTCTACACCTAAACTCCAGTCTTCCTTCTCGCAACACGTGTACGTAAAGAGAGAGTCTGAGAATAAAAAAGAGGATAGGGAGACTTCTATTTAATCCTAGAGAGAAAAGAGATTCAGAGAAACACCATCATTGTACAGCATTCGTGTCGGTGTTGCTAATGGTAATAGGAATTGGAAGAGTCAGCAGCAACAACTAATTACCGACAAGCATCGGGAAAGACAGCGGGTTAGAAATGCTTTCCGTAGATGATGATCATTCAAAAAAAAAAGAAGAAGAAAAAGAGAATTTGTGCAACAAATGTTAATTATTTTGCTGTCTTGATTACAATAAGCTAACAGGCCAATCAAAGTGAGACCAGTTCGAAAATTACGGTGGGACAAACTAGCTATCCATATATGCATTAATACACTGAATCCTGCACACATTAGTAATTGGGCATGAACTTACCCCCACTTGGCACGGAGTGTGTGTGCGTGGGAAGTCGGGACCGCCTTTGGTAAGGCCCACTTTATTTATTCACCAATCTTAACAGAGAAATATAATTGGGGCTTTTGTTATTAATTATATTTAATTTGAAGGACAAATCAGTCATTACGTCTGAGTAGTCACGGTTCGTATAGAGCACGAAGGGAGAACCCCGGGGAGATTACGGCGAAACAGGAGTGGACACGACTGCACGTGTGGTGCGCGAGCCGAGACGAGTCACTCTGCCTCCGTCTACTGCCGGTCTCCCACTCCCTCCATCACTATTCCCCTTCCCAAAACAAAAGTAAAAGAAAACCTTTTTAATATATATATATATATATATATATATTTTTTTTTTTTTATTTATTTAAAAACATATTTCTCCGAGGGTATTTTCCAAGACAGACACAGAGCAGAGCAGAAGAGAGCAGACAGACGCAGGAGAGAGGGGCCCAATCTCACCCCCTCTCACCTTTTATTAAATTACAGTCCTCTTAACTTATTTCTACTTAATTCCTTCAGAAAGAAAAATAGAAAAACATTAAAATAAAAACTCCCCCTCTCTCTCTCCTTCAGAAAGAAAAATTAAAAAAAAAAAAACATTTAAAAAAACTCCTCTCTCTCTTCCTCCCCACCCTGTCTTTCTGTATCTCACTGCTAGATCTCAGTGTCTGTGCCCCTGGTTCGCATCCATTTTTCCCCCAGATCTCTTATGGATTCATTCATTTGAATTCTTAGTTATTTTCCTTTATTTCTTTTCCTATCTTGTATTTTTCTCTTTCTTCCCAACAAAAAGTTGGGAGCTTTCTTCTTACTTGTGATCTGGGTCATAGAGATTTGCTTTCTTTGCCTGATGATTTCACCTTTTCCCCTGAGCCCAGTGAAGAGGATTGTGGTAGGGGGAGGAGATTATAAGTCCATGATGCTGCTGACAATGATGGCTCCCATTCTTTTGACTGGAGCAACAACCACCTCCACCAGCACCACCACCACATCTCCAAAAGCAGAGCTTTCCTCCTTCTTCTTCTCCTCCTACTCCTCCTAGTCCTCTCAGTCTCCCACCTTTTCCATCCCCCCTGCTAAAAAATTAACACTTGGGGTCTCGTTTATAAGATGCCGCAGTACCAGCAGCCCCCTTCTTGGAGGCTCGAGGGAGGTGGGCAAGTCCTAGATCTGGAAACGGCCGTCAAAGATGGCATCTTGGGCGGCGGCGGAGGAGTACTCGGCCTCTCCGGCGGCGTCGGCGGTACCACCACCGAGAAGCTTGACCTAAGGAAGATGATAGAGGAGCTGGACTCTAAGGTGGAGGAGGTGCCCACCGTGTTCATCTGCCCCATTTCCCTTGAGCCGATGGTGGATCCCGTCACCCTCTGCACAGGGCAAACCTACGAGCGCTCTAATATCCTCAAATGGTTCTCCATGGGTCATCTCACCTGTCCCACCACCATGCAAGAGCTCTGGGACGATGCCGTTACCCCCAACCGCACCCTCCACCAATTGATCCATACCTGGTTCTCCCAGCGCTACCTCCGCTTCAAGAAGCGCTCCGAGGACGTCAATGGCCGCGCCGCCGACCTCGTTGCTGCCCTCCGCAACAAGGTCAAGGGCCAAACCCGAGTACAAACCCTTAAGGAGCTCCAATCTCTCGTTATCTCCAACATCTCCGTTAAGAAGACCGTCGCCGACAATGGCGGGATTGCCCTCCTCTCCTCCCTCTTGGGTCCATTCACTTCTCACGCCGTCGGCTCCGAGGCGGTCGCCATTCTCGTCAACCTCTCGCTCGACTCCGAATCCAAAACCAACCTGATGCAGCCAGCGAAGATCTCCCTCGTAGTCGACCTGCTCAACGAAGGAACCGTCGAGACCAAGATCAACTGTACTCGTTTCATCGAGATGCTGATGGAGGAGAAGGGCTTCCGATCAGAGATCGTATCAAGTTTGAGTCTTTTCGTCGGATTGTTGAGGCTTGTCAAAGATCGGAGAAATCCAAGTGGGATTTTGCCCGGACTCGGATTGCTCAAGACGATTTGCTCGCACAAGCAAGTCCAGAGCTTGGTGGTGAGTGTTGGTGCGGTGCCACAGCTGGTGGAGCAATTACCCAATTTAAGTCCTGATTGCTTGGAATTGGCATTGCGGATCTTAGACGAGCTCTCGTCGATCCCGGAAGGGAGGTTGGCTTTGAAGGATTGCCCGGAGACCATCCCCAATGCGGTGAGGCTACTGATGAGGGTATCCGAGGCCTGTACACAGTATGCGCTGTCGATCTTGTGGGCGGTGTGTAAGCTTGCGCCCGAGGAATGCGCGTCAATGGCGGTGGAGGCTGGCTTGGCTGCAAAACTGCTGCTTGTTATACAGAGTGGATGTAGCCCGGAGGTAAAGCAGCGGTCCGCAGAATTGCTGAAGCTTTGTAGTCTCAATTACACCGCTACGCTTTTCATTTCCAAGTGCAAGCTCACGAGGACGATCCAATGACGATAAGATTACAAACAGCTTGCTTAAATTCGATTGGAATTGGGATTTGAATGAACAGAGAATGTAGAGGAATCTCCATTCGAGTTGGACAAGAATTTGGTTGCTTGTGCAAGCAAGGGGTGGGGGGGAGGGGGTATATAAGATTTGTTTCTCCTCTGTATAAATATGAATACTTTGTCTATCTCTGTTCTATTGATTCTTCCTACAAGAAGAAGCATCAAAATGTAGATGATTGGCGGCGAGCATTGTGGATTTGGAATCCCACTGTCCGAGATTCAGGAGTTTTCCTCCTCTCAATAAGCCAAGTCAATGAGATTGGTGTATTGGATAGCCAGTTTTGGTTTCTCTGTAAGAATTCGAGCTCTTCCTGTGATTAATTGAGAATGTGGGTCTCTGTTTGAGCTTGCGCATCTCTTTTCTTGATGTAATTTATGAACTGCGAGACAACTCTACACCCGTCTGCTACCGGCAAACGAGTCATTGCCAGAAATCAAAACCTCATTCGATTTTCTGGGTCTTTCTGTAGTTCAAATGTTCTCGTTCATATTCCATTGGATGGGCTATATCTTATAATTTCCTTGAGAGAATGTAATTTGATGATTGGCCCATGTTGTCTTTTCTATTTGTAGATGTAGATATTTCACTGCTGCAACGCCCTCCAGATTTCCAAATCCAGTTAACAATCGTAGAAAGCAGCATCCAGACATGGAGATTTATCAATTATGCAATAGGTTCTTATTTTTGGTTCCAAGGTGTCTAGAAACCGTAAAAGTGTTTAGGCTTCTGGCCCTACTTTATTATGTGGGTTGCAAAGTAGTGGTCTAACTGCAGCTGAGAGCTAATCACCTAATACTTTCTTACTACTTTTGGGGAAGTGATGACCATTGACTGGGTGCAGTCAATTTTGCCCAAAAAGAAAGGAAATCTATATATATATATATATATATATATATATATATAATTGCTTTAGAAAGATCTATTGACAAGACCTCTCCATGACACACCACCACTCCTCCCTTCAGCCTCCTCTTGCTTTGCTCTTTGTACACAAAAACCCATTTGCTGTACTTTTCAAATTTAATTAGTAATTCCTTTTGATCACACTCTGCTTCAAAATATACGTTCTGTCACAGTGTTCATGTGGACAATGAGAAGAATTCTTGGGAGATTATTAATTTAATTTCTTGGTGTATGAGTTAATCTTTCAGAAGCTTGTCAAGACTCAAGAGTGGGTTGTGGAGCTTGAGTGCTCTGAGGAGCATTGTAATCTGCTCTGCACTCAACCAACAAGCCACATAGCTTCTGACATATTCAAGCACTGCCCCTGCGCACTTGAATCATTGATCTCTTAGTGCACCACTACACTAATATTACAGGGTGGAGCACTTGTTTCAGTGGTTGGTATAGCATGTGCGTTTGTTAGTCAAAGCCACTGCCCTTATATCAGTGACGACGGGATTCTGAAAATAAATAAATGGACACTTGCTGAAGGAAATCCTAAGATCGATGTCAAGAATGTGGCTCCTAGAATCATGGAAGTTGAGATGAAGTTTTTTGCTTGGTGGTTGTCATTTTGAGAAGGAAAAATTAAATATATATATATATATATATATAACTCCATATATGGAGTTGGAATGCAAGTCGTTTTAATTGTTTTCTCATGGCAGTCAAGTTTGGATTTCATACATAGGGGCAGTAACAAAAGCTGCGAGTGTCACCATGGCACCTTTTTGGCCCCCACGCAGTAGACAATGCCAGACTCTTTGCAGTGAGATGGTGGTGCGATACTAGGGTTCTATTGGATACAAACAAAGTTGCCAGCTAAGCTTGGAGCTGAAAGTCTCATCAATCTAGAGAAAGTTAGTGGAGTTTTTATTCCTAGATGAACTAAGATCCAAGATCTGTGTACCCACAAAGAAAGGTTCTCTCTATGCTTCTTCTCACCTGGTTTGTGTACACGTTTCGTCCACAACCCAAAGAGTGCATCAGGTTTAGGGTTATAAAGCATGGGCTGGATCAAGTGGGCTATGGGATGGCCCAGTTCCTAGTTCTTACAGTAAATATTAATGCCAAGGTGGCTCGTTTTATGCTGCAAATGGTACAATCTGATATCGAGGAGTATGGATATATACAGTAATGAATATCTACTGAGCATTTAATTTGCCTCAAGCTTGTAACGTTACATTGATGAGATGACAGTCTCATTATATTCAGGTTACGGATGGGCTTGGGATGACAAAAGTGCAAGTAATGTTGTTTTTAATAAATAAATTGTGATTTAGTGAAGGAGTTGAATAAGAAAACTCCATAATAATACTGATTTATCCAACCAAATTGTTAGGCTATTTGGCTCCCAGAAGCAGCTGCACCAAACTCTTCAATTGTTAGCTTAGGTGATGATGCTTTCGTTGGTCCACTACGTCGGTCCCACTTTACATTTTATCAAAGATTTTCTTGAAATTTTAGGTACAAACTCCAAAAATTATAGCAAGGAGACAATCTTAAAAGCCCCATCTGGTTGTTCTAAGTTATTTTCTTTTCTCGATTTAAGTTAATACATATTACTATAAATTTATAATCAAATATTCAAATTATCCGACACATAAACTCAACTATAATTCTTCTCTTAATTTAACTAAAAGTATCTTAAAAATCTCCTCTCATTTCTCATATAACTCAATTATCTGATTTCACAAATTAAAATTTTCTACTTAATTTCTCACCTATTTTTATCTCTCCAATCACCGATCCATCTTATTTCTTATTCAAAAATACTTATTAATATGTATTGCATACCAGCAAAAAATAAAATTATTTTAATTTAAAATTTACATATCAAATGAAAAAAATATTTGTGTTAGTTTCTACTTATTATTTATATTCTTACCTCAATTTTATGTCACATCAAGATTTACTATTATATAATTTATTCTAATTTACAGCCAAATATTAAATTATCACATTCTAAATTAGAGAAGCAATTTTAGGAGTAAAAATTATAACATCTAATTTAGAATTTTATTTTCTTTAGTCAAAAATTAAACATGGCCAAAAAATAATAATAGTAAATAAAGTGACGATATAGTTATCATTGAATGTAAAACAAAGTTGCAGCTGCTATGTTGCTGTGATAGCAATATCTAGTATCCAGATTACCACTGCATCCCGATTATTTAAGTCTTATTAGTTTATAGAAGAGATTATAAATTCATGAATATTCACATTGCTATTTATCGGTTTTCCGCTGAAGTAGTAGTGTATGTTGTATGATTTAGAATTTTTGTTTTTTTTTTAAAGGACCGTCTAATTGTTGAATCTAAATATCGAAGAGAATATTACCTTTTTTTAAAAATTTAATTTATGATTAATCTAAAGACTAAAAAAGATTATTCAGTATTTAAAATATATATGAGAATTCCGTGATGTATGGTGTGTGTCATTCTGATGAAAATACGTACAACCATATGATTGATTAGGTTTGGTTCACGTCTGCATAAAAGTGTTTTCCACAGCAAACCATCTTTATTAGTACACATCATCACTCTGTGCAATTCATAGACTACTAATTAGTTTTCCTTTGTCGTCCTTTGGACAAATTGGAGCGAGCCAATCTACATAAGAAAGCTTGGCCCGAAGAAGGCTTAGGTCTAGAAGGAACAAGAGAGAGGTCGAGTGCCTCTTTGACCTGTGAAGAGCTCCCTAAAGGCTACAGGCCATGGCTATTTTTAATTGGAACCCTCCCCCTTTCCTACTACTTTATCAATTACCAAATATTTGTGAGTATATTACGTTAATATGTACATAGTTAATTGATTGATAAAAGGTGAAATTCAATCAATAAATTGAGTCTTTTATTTTTAAAAATAAAAGCAAAAATGCTTTTGGTAGTTTTATAACCTGAATATTACAAAATCGATTTTTACTTTATTTTTATTTTTTTTTCTTTCCTCTATTTTTTTCAGCGCCTCTGTCAGTGTTTAGAAAGTAGTTTCTAGATACAGCTATTTTTCATATATAGAAGAAGAAAAGGCGATCAAAGAAGCCAATAAGAGGACAACTTATGATACATATGAAATACGTCAAACTAACCTCATGGTAAGCGGTAACGCCCCCTCGTCTTGATCCAGCGTGCCACGTGCGTGTTTCGGATGCAGTCGCCAATGATGACATCAGCAAGTCCCAAATCCCAAACTCAGCCGACCACCTACATAGTACATAAATTACCAGCATCGATCTAAGACTTCAGATTGGTTAAAAATGGAATTCAGAGCTGGTCATCATCCTCAACTACAAATCCACGAGCACCGAACAAACTCAACTCCACTGCCACTGCCACCGCCGCCCCCACCACCACCGTCACTACCGCGGCGTCGGAAAATGAAAGCCGTCCCCAAAACCACCCCGGCGAAGGCGCCGTACTGGAGGAGGCCTGAGCGGCCGATGCCAAGGTTTTTCCGGGTGCACCCCGACGACTTCCGCAGAGTCGTTCATCAGCTCACCGGTGCACCGACCAGAGACACAGCCCCGCAACCGCTCACATGCATTCTGCCACCACGGCCGCCGCCAATTGAGATATTCCCTCACAGCATGCCGCCTCCGCCGCCACCGCCACCGGCATTGGTGATGAATGGTAATGCTCTGCTATACGCCGGAGGTGGTCCGGTTAACTATCAAGGCCAGGGAGCTATGCTGAATAGTTGTTCGACTGGTGACGGTGGAGCTGCACGTATGGTTGCGCCTTCGCTGGACGCAGCTGATTACTTCGCTTGGTGTGCTGCACCTATACTGAGCCCAGGAACAATGGCTGCGATGGAGCATGGATTTAATATTTCTTAGCATCTCTTCTGAGAGCATTGTAGGCTTTCAGATATATATGGCACCCATTGTGTGCTTTAGTATTTATGAGGTGCTTAATTATAATGATATATACTTTTTATTAGATAATTATAATGATATATGAACTTAATATATACGTACGTACTTCATTCTCTTGTGCTTGTAGTACGTACGTAGCTTGGGTTTGGTTATTTTGCTTAGGAATACAGGGCAAGCTATACTTATATTGATAAAGTATGATACGTCAGCAGATGCGCGCATACATATATATATATATATATATACACACACTAGTATGTATGTATGTCGCAAAAATATAGTACGTACGCAGCAGCTGATGGTAAAATAAACAAGCAGATAGATTGCTCTGGAGGAGATTTATTTAATTTGGAGTAATTGTAGTCAACTTATCACCGTTTCACAGAGATTAGGGTTTTTTTCTTTAGCATTTGTTAGTAACAGCGATCATTTACTCTTCCAACAATATATGATTCGTCCGTCCGGTTGAGGAGTATTTGCGGGTGTTAGAAGACGTGATGCTGGTAATTTCGTTACAGGTTATAGAGCCAAAACGACCCATTTAATTGGCATGAAGTGAAACTGCGTATTATTAATTATTATTATTCACTCAAATACGTACTTATAACCCGTCTATATACACGTGCGAGCTACACTAGAGCTGAGCTGGCCTTAAGAAAAAGAATCATGAAAGCCTAAACGAAAAGATTAATAAAAGAAAATTTTCTATCTTTTTAATCTGCAAGAGGAGAAAGAGAGAAGGAGAGACCGCCAGTTTCCAAGAAGCTAGCGTATCATGGCATGGCGTAAGTGAAGACCAGTTGCTGCTGATGTTGGACGCATAGCGCGTCCGTCACTCCTGACGACTGACGAGCTTCCAACGTTCTGTCAGCATGGGCTGGGCTCTGCTATATTAATCTAAATTCGAGGGCCTACTTCAAACATATTTGGGCCTATCAATTCTGGGTTGGGTTCCTGTCCACGAGCCTTGTTTCTGGTGGCCTCTGCTATATTAATCTCTGATATTGCAGTATACTGGGAAAAAGAAAAGAGTTTCTTAATCATTACTAAATTAGAGGTTAAAGGGATGCAATTTTTTTAACGACGAATCCTTTCTGATATAATTAGAGGTTATGTGATTTTTAAGAGTATAAATTAATATTCTTAACCTTGTTTAAAGTGAAAGAAGAAACGAACAATGTTGTCTTATCTTGAAAAAGAGTCCATCATTAATCCACTAATAGCCCCTTGTAATAAAGACAACCCGTAGCAAGTAAAGTAGTATTAGCCGATCAAACAAAACCAAAAGCCAAACCACCTTTTTTTTTTTCTCCCCCATCTTCTTCCAAGTTCGCTCGCGCATCTCCATCGAGGATTCGACCCAACCCACCGACGATGTCATGGCTGGCGAGGTCCATCGCGAACTCTCTCCTCCCACCCGACGACGCGGATGAAGAAGACGACCGAAGCCCTAACAGTCCGCCTGCGAGATCCCACGAATATTCAGAGATTTTGCGAACTGGCGGCGAGGAAGAGACGCCCACGGATCCGGATTCCCCGACCCGAGGCGTTAAGGAAGACCTCTCCGAGCTTAAGAAAACCTTGACCCGCCAGTTTTGGGGAGTCGCCTCCTTCTTAGCCCCTCCCCCCACACAAACCGCCACCTCTTCCTCCGCCCCCGACGACACGTCCTCGCCATACGATCGCAGAGAAGATGCGGAGGCGTCCGATTCGCCAGCGACCGGGGGGATACGGAGCGATTTCGCTGAGATCGGGGGGAAGTTTAGGACCGGAATCTCGAAGCTATCCAGCCATAAAGCGGTTTCGGAGATCTCCAAGATCGCCTCCACTTTTCTCCCATTTGGTTCTGAGGAGGAGGAGGAGGAGGAGGAGGAGGAGGCGGGGGAGGAGCAAATCGATCGGAAGACTCCCGGCTACAACGACGGTGCGATTGGTGTGACGGATGAGGTGCTGACTTTTGCGAGGAACATCTCGATGCATCCGGAGACGTGGTTGGATTTCCCGTTGCTTCCCGATGAGGAAGATTCTGACGGTTTGTCTTCATCTAATATTTCTTTTAGTACTATTAAAGCTTAACTGATCTAAACACCTTCTTTTGTGTGATTTTATTAAAATTTGACGCCTTGAATTGCAATTTGAAGTCTCATATGTCAACCAATTGATAGAATAATATGTTCTTCATATATAAACACTTCTCAAATTGATGAATCAGAATATATGCAGTGGCATTATATGTGCAGTAGCTATGTTGAGAAGGCTATGTTTCTAGGGTGGGTATGGGAAAATGACCATACTGTTATCTGGAATCGTGTGTATTGTTTTCACATCTGTGCCTGATTTTTCAGTCACTTTCTAAGAATGACAAGACTTAGAGTAATATGAAAAATAAAGTATTCGGATGTCAAACGAAAAGGCGAAGAAAGTGTAATTGTTTACTTTTCGACAAAGACTAAGGCACATTATTATGATCCTCAAATGAGTCAGCACTTTGTATTCATATGTAAGCTATTCTTTGATATATTTTGTTATGCTTAGTCAGAGACGAATGATTTAAGGAACATCTAACCCTTCATCAATTTTGAAGTTACTTCACAAATTCCTAAATCCTAATTTTGTGCTTTATTTCATTCCTGATTTTCTTTATGTCATAGTATGGTGACATGTTTAAGGCCTGCACTGATATTAGCCTTTTCTAAAATTTCTATCATATGCCTGTATATATGTTGGGAGCATGTTTGCTTTCTTGAGCAAGAACAAAACCTTCATTTTGTTAATGCTATTTGGAGTGGAGATTACAGTTTTTTTTTCTGGAACTTCTGCTAACTTCAACTTTTAATAAAATGCTGCTCAGATTTTGACATGTCTGATGCCCAACAAGAGCACGCACTAGCTGTTGAGCGCCTTGCACCTAGATTAGCAGCTTTAAGGATTGAGCTTTGCCCAAGTCATATGAGCGAAGGGTGCTTTTGGAAAATTTACTTTGTGCTTCTGCATCCTAGATTGAATAAGCAAGATGCTGAACTTCTTTCAACCCCTCAGGTAACATTTTTGAGTCCCATCATGATCTGCTTTCCATTTTTGCACCTTTCATGTATATTATTTTTGTGTAGAATCTATAGATATTAGGCCATTTTGCATGAAATTATGTGTCAACTTGTTATCCTAATAGGAACAAACTATAAATAATTAAGTCCTACCTAGTATGCTTGTAGTCATCCGGCATCATGATGGTGGAAAGCAGGGTGATCTCATGGATCTGGTGGCTAGTGGCTCTCATGATGCTATTCAGTTACAGTTCAGGATCTTGACCCCTGAGTTTTTGTCAAATTTACTGGCACTTATGTGGCTTCACTTCCTGTCTTCAGCAAGTGAAATTTAAGAACCTAAAACATATTTGCCAGTTGATTCTGCCTGCCATGGTGGTGTTGATTTTTCGTAAATCTACCTGCTTAATATTTCTTAGGTAACTAATTGCTTTCATCCTTGATTATATTCATTTGCAACCAGATGGTTCCTTACACCATTTTCCATCTACATTGTAATGTTAGTTGTTGGTACATCTGCATGCTTTATATTGCTGGGGTAATTTGCTTTGGTTTTTGATTATATGCATATGCAACACAAGTTACTTTTTATACCATTTTCTATTCAAGTTATTATGTATGTTTTCATCATGATTAACTGTCTTCTTTAAACAGAAGACCTTAAATTTACTTCTCATTTCTTACCGTATTTCACAAAAGTCCCTTATATTAGTATTGCTGAAATTTTTTGTATTGTATTTGTTGTCCCTGAGTGTAATGGTTATGGCTGAACTTGGTAAAAGTACATGTTCTTTATTACTATTTTTATCTTACTTAATCCCATAAAATAATTTATTGTCCACAAGATTTTGGAGCATAAACTAGAAAAAGTTAAGAGGACACTAAATAGGAGGTGCAAGAGTTGACCCTCTTAATCTAAAGGAGTAAACCAACTACAGCTACTGTTTAGTGATTTAAGGAGAAGGATGGGAAGTCAATAGTGATATTGTATAGCATTGGCCCTGTTAATTGAAAGGAGACACATGCAAGGAAAAATCTGGTAAACCCATTACAGCTACTGGTTAGTGATAGAAGTTTCTGTCTTTGTTAGTGGAAGGAGAAGTCTCTTCTATTCCATATAATCTTTGGGAACATGCCTAAAGAAGAACAAGTTCACTTGCTAAATCAAGTCTTCCTTGAATACAAGGGTATGGTGCCCATACATTTTCTTCCACTACTATGTCATTGATTTCTTAGGAGTGCGATTCTTGTTTTTGCCCGTCCTTATGGTTGGATCAATATTCTTTCTGGCTGAAGATACGTCTATAGCAACATCAATAGAGATATTAGGCCCAAAAGATAATAGAATGTCATAAGGCCTAAGAGGGCTGACTTTCATGTTGAGAGTTGGTAGTTTTTAGTTTTGTTAACGGGATGGCATATCCTTACGGATCATCTTTCCCCGGCAATTGTGTTCACTTTCCAAATACTTTTAGGTATGATGTGCATAGAGTAATTTCTCTTTTCCTTTGTCAATTGTAACAATTCGATGATTAAATGTGGCATTTTCTGAAATTATTAAGAGGGACATCATTTAGTAAAATACCTCCATGCAGATTGTGGAGGCAAGGGAAATGCTGCAGAGATTGCAGAATAGGAGGAAGTTGGACACACAGGGAGCTACTGTAGATTTGTCCTACAGGAAAGCAGATGATATTGTTGCTCCATCAGAAAAGCAGGGGACAGCATCGAAAGATATCTATGATACTTCGCCATCTAAGTCACAGGAAGTCCTGACTACTATCCCTATAACTGATTTTGAGACTGAAAAGCACCCAGTCCTAGCAACTGAGAGTCAAATAGTTGACAAGGCTGTCATTGAAGAAGAGCTACTAGTGCAGCCTAGCAAGGATCCTGGTCATGCATGGGGAATTAATGTTGAGAAGTTTGATGAGGATGGGGATGACTGGCTGGAAGAGGAGACGTGTGGCCCAGGAAGTACCGCTATTCATATAGGAGATGAGGAGGACGTATCTTTTAGTGACCTGGAGGAAGATGATGATAAGAAATGATGTCCCAAGGAGCTCCAAAATCGTGTCTATGCAAACAAACAATTCAACAACTTGTGGCCCCCGCACCAAAATGGCTGCAGTTATTTAGACAACCCGGAATCAAGTGATCGAGCTTTTCTAGTTCTGTTCTATATTTGATGATGCAAACTGTTTATGCCTTGGATTCTCTTTCTCTTCTTTTCGTTCCTGTACATAAATGTTGCTTTTGTGATTCCGTTCTAGACTTTTCAAAGTTCAATTTATCTGTTTAACTTTATTCTGTGGCAGTTTACTTGAGTTGGGGTTACGAATTGTTCAATATATAAATCTTATGATAACTGTGATTTAGTGGTCCGATGCGTTGATAGCATTCTTTTATAGAGAATTTTCTTTTTGTAGATTTGATTAATCAAGTAATTGCAGCTCCTGGGTGCTGGGTGGCCCAATATAAATAGCAGATATAGTCAATTCCACCGGCTCAGGTTGATCCATTTCTCCAAACCGAAAAAACATCGATTTACAAACTATAAATTTAATACTTCTATCAGATCCAGCAGCATCTGATAGAGAACTCGAATGAAATTTAAAACAAAAGGAAAGAAAAAAATGATTGGCATACGGAAACTTAGGAAGGGAGGCAGATCTTTCCTGGGCGATCGGCAGCCTTGAGGTTCCGAGCGATAAGTTGTCGAGCCCTGGCGCTGCTCATCTCCACATTGGTGCTTGCGCTCTTCTCCATTCTTGCGTAGCTCTCACTCTTCTTACTACTATTCTTCTTATTCTTCTTCCGCAGTGATCCTATTACCTTCGCTTTTATCGTCCCCACCACGCTCCCCAACTGATCACTCCCCATCAACGCCATCACTTCACCTATCTCTCTTTTGTCTTTCTTTCGCCCTTTTCTATTTCTCTTTCCAGGGTCGGGAAGATATTATTCCCTTTCTAGCTAGTAAGATTATGCATTATCAAAGACTTCGGCCAGTTGGGGGGTTGGCTTCTTATCATCCTTCGAGATCCGAATGATTTGGAACTATCCAACTTCCTTTTCGTTGACTGCGAGCTAGGCCAAGTCTGCTTCTATATGGGCCTAGGTTTTAGCCCAACTTGCCCCAGGGTAATGTTTTTTCTTTATTTATTTTTATAATTCAACTACTTAGCCCCCACTACTTCGTCCGATCGTTTCCCATTTCCAAGTCTATTTGGTCAATGCTATTTTTTAAAAAAAATTTAAGAGAAATGCTAGGAAATGCAGTGGTAATGCTTGGGATACTACGACTATCTTTCCCATTAGTCGTCTACTCACTCCGATTCCAATTACTGATTTATTACAACTTTAATTATTCTTCTCAACCATCAGTTCGCACGACTCGAGCTGTATCCGTAAATAAAGATCGAATCCCGCATACAATTTCCTACGCGGCTACGCCACTGTCTTCATCGGACTTCAAGGTCCAAAATGTAGTCGCTTTTTGTGCGAGCTTCGTGTCGGATAATCTTTTCCGCCCAACGGTATTTCCATTTCGCGGTTCGAGATGTCTTCTTCGCTTTAAATACGTCTGTTGCATCCTTCCCCTTACCTAGGGTTTCCGACCCCGCCAATTCCCGAAACCCTAGGTCCCAATTCCCATACAAAAGTCTCTCTCTCTCTCTCTCTCTCTCTCTCTCTCATGGAGGCAGTTGTCGATCTACCGCGACGGCGCCGGAGATGGCTCCTCCTCGCCGCAGCCGCCGGCATCTCCGGTTACGGCGCCTATAGACTCTACCATCTCCCTTCTGTTGTCCGGAGACGCAAGAAGCTCGTGCGGCTATTCCATGCCCTAATTGCCCTCGTCAACGCCGTCTCCTCCTCTGCCGAAGCCGTCGCGCTTGTTTCTTCCGACTTGAATCGCTTCCTTCGCTCCGACTCTGACGAAATCCCCTCCAGTTTGGTCCAAATCTCCAAGATCTCGAGGTCGGAGGAGTTCTTGAGCTCCGTCTCGAGCGTTTCCCAAGCTCTGACCAAGGGAATTGTTCGAGGTCTGGTGTCCGTCTCCGATTCCCAGTCGGATCGAGTTCTTGATAAGCTCTTCTCACCTGCCGGATCCGGATTCGTCTCTGTCGTCGTTGGAAGCTTCGCCAAGAACCTGGTGATGGCGTTCGACTCCGAGATCGATCGGACGGCTGGCTTTCCACGATGGCTTGATTTGATGTGTAGTGAGAAGGGGAAGGAGGTCGTTGGTCATTCCGTCCAGGTGTTTGTGAGCACGGCCGTGGCGGTGTACCTTGAGAGGACGATATCGATCAACGCCTGTGATGAGATCCTCTCGGGTATCACCAACCCTGCGCATGAGGCGAAGGTGAAGGACCTCTTGGTCTCGGTCTGTAATGGGGCCGTGGAGACTCTCGTAAAGACATCTCATCAGGTGATGACTACTCCGAATCTGGGTTCGCCTGTCCCCGACCTAGAAATTGTGCGGCGAGAAGTCAGTAGTAGGTCGAATTCCTCGTTGGCAATTCTGAGTAACAGGAGGTTGGTGCTCGATGTAACGGGAAGAGTTACATCCGAGATGGTGAAATCTTTTCTTGATTTCCTGCTGTGGAAGCTTTCGAGTGGTGCAAAGAGAAGCATCGGTGTTGCTCGTGATGAAGTAGTGGAGAAGGGTTTGGAAGCAGTGAGGTATCTCAGCGCCAAATCCATGGCAATTTTCACGATATGTCTTGCCCTGTGCATGCATGTGTCAATTGGGACAAGACTTCTGTTTCCAGTTTAGATGTGATCTTCTGAACTGTAAGCTCTTGTATTGTTATGAAAGGTGTAACAATTATTGCTCTTATTGCTTTGGAAGAGACTACGATTCTTCAATTTTAAATGGCCAAATGGAAGGAAAATCACATCCAAAGGGTTATATAGTGTTCATATATACACACACTTTACTGGCATAATTTGTCTTGCAGCCTGAAACTGATATCTTTCTTGTAAAGTGCCTTCTTTGGGTTATTTACGAAAGGAAGCTTGAAATATTGCATGCGGGAACAATGATATATTTCTATAAACTGATGTCGCTCGAGGAGAATAGACCTAGAGTATAAGTACTGCACAAAAAAATTCATTCCGTAATAATCGATCTTTTCGAAGAATTTTGTTTCTGCTCTGTTCTCTAGCGGTTAGTGATACTATCTGCATGTTAATTTTAGTTATCTTTTTTGCTGCATTTGAAACAGCAGAACATGATACTCGGCTTCATGGTTCCAGTTGATTCTGTAATCAGATGTGTGAATTTTCTGTACATCAAGCAACACATAGAATTGCATTTTTTTGTTGAGCTTTTAGTTATTTTAGCTGCACCACTTTGTATGCCCTATGTCAACTAGGGATCTTTCATGCCATAAAAATTCATTGACTACTGGCCATGAAAAATCTAAAGAGTAATCTTCTTTGTTTATTGATTGACCTTTCGTAATTTACAAGTATCATGATTGCTTCGCCTCCAATTCCTAAATGCAGCCGCAGAGCTAATATCTCAATGTCTCTTTATCTCCGCGTCTACGATTTTATGCCATTCCTATTTTTATCTATTGTACCTGATCTGGATGTCACCTTTCCTGATGGCTTCCTGACTAGCTCTTTTCCACTGCCAAACTTTGGCTCTCCCTCTTTTGCAGTTGTGAAGCCATCGGGTAGCATTAACAGAAGCATGGCTTAACATGTATGGAGATGAAGGCTTAAGCTCAAGCTCAAGAACTTTCCATATTATGGAATCATTTGAGAATGCTGTAAGTAGTGAGAAATTTCACTAGTTTGCAACCTTAAACTGTGCTTTGACCTTAAGCCCAACTTTTATTATTGATGCACTATTTTTTGTAAAACCAAATTTATAGGGTACTCAATATCAGAAAATACCGGAGCAAATAAAAATGAGTATGGTTATAGCTTGTAAGATTAGTTGTCCAACGATTTTACACTAATACACTCCAATCCTAAGTGCCGGAAAATGTAGGACATGAAGAGTAATAGTACCCTTAATTTCTTTAGGTAATACATGGTCATATATGAATGTATTAGTAGTTCTTACATGCCTAATGATAAGTTTGGTCTTGAAAGTAGATTGTGATGTTTTTTTACTTTATCCATTGGTCTCAGGGACAGGTGCATATCAATTTTATGGCCTTCTTTCTCGAGCAGTATTTGTAATAAAAATTTCTCTCTTATCCCTTTGAAATTGGTCGTTCATCAATTAGTTAAATTCTGTGTTCTTAACTCTTATTTCTTAACAGGTCTTCTTATCCCTACTTATGAAGATGATCTCATAATTTGACTGTAGGAACTTTAGATGACCTGGAACTACTTGAAGTACTTTTAGTGAAGATTCCAAATGGTGGAATATCACCCCTGCTTTCTTGTCAAGCAGATTAAAATGTGTATAGATTTGTATATCCATCATGAGTCAGTATCGAATTTCAATATTGTTATCAAGATGTAGATATGGGGTTTAATTGGTTGTCAAAATAGAAATTCTAATAATTCTGTATTTTAAAACATTGAAGATTTCAATGAATTATCGTCCAACATACATCTCCAGTATCTTCTTTGGATTACCGACTTCCGTCCACTCTTAGACTCGTTGCTTGAACTGAACCTTGTTACCTACCGTACGTGATAATATTTCTCATCTATTTCCTTAAAAAATGTCAGGTTCTTTAGAATGCCAAGTATTACTTCACCAGTCTTTGTTTTCTTAATATATTTCTGTCTCCTTTTTAGTTTATGATGATCTTGTCTTCATTGTACACTAGTAAAGGCCGTCTTTATTTGATAGGTGAAGTTTTGGTATATGGCAGAATCAAGAACTTATATTTGATATGCAAATTGGATCCAGAATCTTGTTGATCATTCTTACATGGACATGACATCAGCAACTGACTCACCTCTAGCTTCAGCTAGAAAATAGCAACAAGTGTACTGGGGTCCGTTTTCTTTCTTTCTTTCTTTCACTATAAATGAATCCCTATAGAATGTCTCCATTCCAATGTGAACTTTATTGTGTGGAAGCTAGACTTCTCTCCATCCTTGGTTGTCTACTATGTGGATCAAAATTTTCCTCTCTCCTATTATGCTTATCTTCCTGAAGTTAAACGTGGAGGGCTGGTGGGACCTAAGCCCCAAAGGTCCATAATTATCTGGGTTTGACATGAAAGCCACTGCAATCTCTCAGTGGTTGGAAAAGCTAGTAAGGGCCATGGAAATATGCCAGTAAGGTTCCTAAGCTTAGAAAACAGAGAAGGGGTGTATCAGATAGCTGACAAAAATCGATGAAAATTGATCACTATTCCTTTAAGATATAATTTTAAAAACTAATGTAAACTGAATTGCGTCTGAAGTAAACAAATGCGTTTTATCATTATTTGCAGGAATTCTGATAGTTCGAAGAGCCTCAATGATACAGCAGTCAGAGCTCAGACGAGGACCCGTCACTCCAAATGGATTTGGATATCTCCTAATGGGCTTTTATCCTGCCATTGGATGCATCAGTGCTTACTTTTCACTAGTGGCTTTGTGGACACCACTCTGTATCTGGCAATGGTGGAGTAGAGATTCCTGAAGAAAGAAGTAGTCGTGCTTTTTGCGCAGCAAAAAAGGTCAAAGTCCTGCGAGGCTGGGGTGATCATGAGATACTATTGCATGATCGAGTTAGAACTCCTAGTTTCTAAAGTTGAAAATGTGAATGTGATTAGTTTGACTAGCATTGTGTTCTAAGTGAGTGATGGAATTTTTGAAGTATATCTGATACAAATAAACGCAACCAATTCACTTCCATGCCTTCCTTTTCTCATGAATCCTATAGATATAGATCTAATTATCGAGTAACTACAAAAAATTGTCTTCTTAGATACAGATTTGAACTGGTTACCAGTAATATATATTGCCATTCTGATGTAGATAAATGAGAGCACCAACTGATCACCATTGAGTAGATATAAAAGGACGTACGTATATTGATGCGAAAGTGTGAAGAGTGAAGACTACTTAAAGCTCTATGAGTAGGATAAAGATTAGTTTCAATAGACATGTATTATAGTCTTGTATCTTCGTGGGATCTATGTTTGTATCAATTTTTGTGCTGTATCACATATATTTTGGATTTTTTTTACACACCATTGCTCCATAATTAACCCATGTTCTCTATTTTTTTTTCTTCAGAAAACCATGTCTCTTCCTTTGTTCACAGACAAGAAAGAGAAGATAATTAATCCCAGAGCTTCGACAGATTGGAGAACTTTATTCATGTAATAAAAGTCAACTGTTCATTAAAAGAAGCAAGATAGTTCCTGTGTGAATGTTTGAAAAATAAGACGGTCTTCTGAAACTCTGAATATTAAGCTTAAAAGCTTAGACTATGCTCTTCACCAAATTGTAACCGAGTTGCAACATCATCAAACAAATCGAACAGAATTACGTATCTGATAAGACTTAGTACCCTGAGTCGTTCAAAGGATCTCTTTCCTTAGTTATTCTCTCAAATGAAATCTTTGAAAGCATGGGGAGTACAAGATAAGAGAAGTAACAGGAAGGACTGGGATTTGAAAGCATGCAATCACAAAAGCTCCAAAATGTCTCTCACGCTCTCGCTCACTAGAGTCATGCTCACACTCTCGCTTACTAGAGTCATGCAAAACCTACTCAACACTCTACTGTATGTCATCATAAGGATAGACACATGAAATAAGCACACCAGTTGGTTTTTTAGTTATGCTTCTCTTGGGTGTAGATGTAGTCTGTGTGAGCCACCAGTGTCCTCCTCATCAAGCACTCCTCTTGGCCCTCTCCATTGCATCTTTCATCCATTTCCTCAGAGTTGGCCTCCACAACTCCCTGTTAGCCGGAAAAAAAGGAGAATACACAATAATTGGTTAATAAAAGTTAGACGTTCCATTTTTTATGCAGCCTTTTCCTCATCCATTTTGACCAAAAATGGATTGAGAACAACGTACCTCTAAGCCTTCTACCTGTCCATTAATCTTTGGATCTGCTGGCCCTGCCCTCCTTGCCTGGCTAAGGGATACAAGGAGGAGAAGAGCTACCGCAAACAGGGAAGTATACTTCGTTGACATGGCTGGAAGCGAAGAAAGCTACGATGGGATTTATGTAATTGTACTTGTATACAGAGAAGAGAGTGGGAAGTAGAGAGGAGATAACAGGTGCTTAAATAGATAGATGGATAGATAAAAGAATGGACGGTCCTTTTGGGCCTCTAATAGGAGCAATTGCCCTCGTGTTTATCGCCGCAGAATTCGTAGGTAGAGAGTCTGCTCTGTCGCCGACTTTGGGTTCTGTACATGCGCCGGCGACTTGTATATAAATCCACAACTGTTCGTTCATACGGGTCCAACTACTGCTATATCTCTACCTTTTGTCAACGCTAGCTTAATTACGTCTATTTACTACTCCTTTCATTTATTTTATAATTTCTGAGCCCATACTCTTTTTATAGTTAAACATCTAATCCTTCCGATGCCAATTAACAACTGAAAAAGACAACTCAACCATTTGCCAACATTTTATTCTATTTGAGATCTCTTAAATATCTTCGGCATGCATTGTACTTGGATTTTACTTTTATTTTTTTATGCAAGAGGGAATATATTTATCACCATATTTTGAGAATCTTTAATAAAGAAAAAGCCATTCTACTGTACTAAGCTTTTTTGTTACGTTTGTGCCCGAGAAGGACAAGGATGCTTTCAGTTTGTTGGCCTTTTCTTGTATTAACTACAAGCTTAAGTACATATAGGGTATCATGTAATCGTTATTTAGTGCCGGCCAGAGAGAAAATTAGTCTCATTGTAAGACTATAACATGCACCGAGTTTGTTGGCTGAGTTCAACACAAAATTACCCGTTTAAAAATATTCTTAACTACAAAAAATTTCCACCTGTGCTTCTAATTATCCAACAAACATAGATAATGACGCAATTACGTTCAAACATGCACTGTATGGTCATACTCTTGGTTGTTAACCTCTGATATATCTTCCAAACTAAGTGCCCTTTAGAGTTATAGATCATCAATCACGTAGAAAGATTCCGTCTCTTTTTCTGCAGGAAAAAGATTCCATTTGGTCATCAAGCATATTTTCTCTACTAGCAAAATGAAGGAGATCATGCAGTAATATGCTCCAAATAATCTCTACATTTTTAAATTGCTTTTGACTTCAACAAATATTTATTTCCTTATTTTTTTAAATTCCTCTCAACTTCAATACATATACGGCAGCAAGCAATCAGCTGCGTCTACACAGGAAAATAATCCGGTCAACTTTGAACTTGCTGCCATACTGTGAATCCTTCCATGTTCATAATCAAAAGACAGCTCTGAGACCCGCAAAAAAGAAAAAAAAGAATTCTTCTCGTCAACTTTCATATTACAGAGAATGTGTCAACTTATTAATAGCAGTTCCACTTGTATAAAATGACATAAAAGATTAATTGCAGCCTTCTCAAATACTACGTACTGCTGATCTCTGTTTCTCGTCATCGACTAATTTGGAGGATAGTTATCAGTACCTCTCGTGCCCCATTAATTGGAATGGCATGCATGTCCATTAATCGTGACAGCTGAAACTTACACGGTGGTGTGCAGATGCCCATCTTGGATAATGAAATTTGAGTAGGAGTGCAAGATATGTAGCTTGCAAGAACGATCTGACATTGAATGGCCGAGTTGGTTATAGTATTAGTATACGTAGAACGAGAAATCTTTGTTGCAGATTGTCATAAATTTTCCTCCAGTGGATGAGAACTATTATTCAACTATCAGAATCTCTGCAGATGGCTAGGAATGCGTTTTCGTGTCTGTCTCCTGGAAAGTCATCAGAACTCCTGAGTAAGTACTTGTAGTTGAATCATTCAAACTGGCTTCAAACGTTATGTGGGCCTTTCTATTTTTTTATTTTTTTTTAAAGGATTGTCAAAATTTATTCGTAGCCAACTGGAAGCCCAAAGTCCATCTGGGCCTTGAAGGCATAACCTTAGGCTTAGGGGGGGATTGGCTGGAATAAATTAGGATATAGCCCATTTAGGCCCATCAATCCTCAATAGTCTGCGCCGACTTTGCCGTAACCGACGGTATTGCCAGGTTGATAAGCAGTTTCGTCACTCGTCAATTCGATGCCTCGACTCCGCGCCCCTCTTTGCTTGTTTTATTTCTATCAACCAACCCTTTGCCTGTGACACGCGGGGGAGAGATGCTTGGGAGATGGCGGAGACGAAGGAAATCTCCGTCTCCGGAATTGGCCTCATCGACGGCGAAACACCCTCCAGGTATGAAACCCCATCGCTCTCTCCCTCTCGCTGGCCCTCTTCTTCTACGTTCTTGATGCCGAATCCGTATCCTAGGGTTTCTTATAGGAATTCTAAGGTTTCTTTTCTTGGTGCCAACATGTTTACCCGTTTGGGTAATAGGAGGTCCTACTGTTGATGGTCATTGATTTCGCGCTTGTGAACGTTCTAAGAATCCTCCGTTTGGTCGTAACATGTAAATATCTTTAGCGAGAAATGTAATCGGAATAAGAAATTATTGTTTCTTTGCAACTTTTAGAAGGTTCGTGCTACATGTTGAGAATCTTGATGCGGAGTCCGGGCTGTTAATATAAATTCTTTATTTGCTCGTGATGATCGTTTTTTTTTTTTTTGGATTTTGAGGGCCGTGCAAATGTTCTGTTTTATTATTCTTCTTGTGATCAGGTATGAGTTACTGAGTATGGTGAAAAAGCATTCCAACTTGTTGGGATGGACAGTAGTTGATGAGCAAGATGCTTCTGATGTTGGAATGGACGCTCAATTTTGGCATGAAGTGCTGGACATGTATTTTGTACGTGGTAGGGTAGCAAAAGGACGGGAAGAGGATGACCTCATTTTTTTCGTTAGGAATATGGTATGTTTAACTACAAAGCCCATATTGTTATTATTGTTGCGCAGCTAATCATTTGATATTGTTGTGCCCAGAGTTTGCATGGTTATGGTTTCAATGATAATATGGATGATGCTTCTCCTTTTTTTGTCCGGAGATGGGCTCCTACGGTAATGTAAAGAAAGTTTTTCTTCATTCATTTTGCCAGAGTTGGCATGTTCTATTTTTCCTTTTAATTCGCAGAGCATTATGTCTCCCTTTTGTTGCGACACCCCCGAGAAAGCAAGTCTAAGCATGCATTAGATGGAGTTTATTGTTGTCACAATACTTTCTAATTCGGGGTGCATACTAAGAATTATATTATTTGATTTTGCATATGTATGGGATGAAAACTAGGATATTTTACAGAGAGATTTTAAGGTATTCAGAAGAACCTTTTCAAGTTTTGTTTTTGTGGCTTTTGCAGGTTTCACTAGCTCTTTTGTCATATCCTTAATACTTTAGAGAGATAGGCTGGAATCAACAATTTGTTTTGCTTCTTCTTTGGAAAAGTTATTTTCTCTGAAACTTGAGCAACATGTCAAAGGGCCCAAGTTGACAGTCTATATTTTACAGCTGAATCCTTAGAACTAGTATTGTTAACTCACTTTTTTGGATAGAGCAAAATACTGAATTGAAAGCAACAGTATTTGTTGAACTTTTATACTAATAAGTTCCTTACTTTCATGAAAACCAGCTTGAAAAAGTGATTGGTGCAAATTCTGCTGACATTGATTGGGGGCCTTCCTTTTACTTGAATTTAATCGCCCACACATCATACACAGTTACAGTCGCAATTTGCAGGTATTTTGTGACTACCTTTCCCTTTTTATAGTATAATATGATTAATGTTTTACATGACATTTTGAGCCAATTTTGTTAAGTGGTAAGGTGACATTGAAGATTCAAAATCCATTACCTTGCATCAAAATCGAATATTATACTTGACTGACAAGAAGTATCTTTATGTAGACAGACACATACATATGCATATTATATTATATACATTTTCCTTCTAATTTTCACTATATATGGAGCTTCATAAGTATTTTAAATAACTTCTACAGTATTCAGGCTCTTCGCAGACATCAAAATGGAGAGAGTACAACATTATCTCCTATATACAAGGTACATTTGTAGTAAAGCTATTTCTTTCTTTCTTCCCTTCATAGTGCTTTTTCAACTTTTAAGTTTATAATTGTTGTTGTTATATAAGAATATTACAAGAAATTGATTGTTTATCCTCTTATGTTCAGGGTCCTTATGGATTTCTTGCTTAATTGTTTTTCTTCGACATCTTATGTGATATTGTTCTGTTAGGGTCAAGGGATGTCCACATGGTAACAAGCTGTATTTTAGAGGGAAAATTGTTCACAACTTGTTTAAATTCCATTAAGTTTGTAAATATGTACATAGCACAAGGATAGATTCAGAAAATAAGGATCATAATTTCTTTCTAAACTCGGCATGCTACGATTTATCCTTGCGTTGTTTATTCCCTGGTCTCTGATATCAATAATTTTATTCTATAAAATAAGTGGTAATCTTACATACTTATTGAAACAGGTTATCAAAACTGTATATGCATCTCCAAGCCGTGTTAATTTTCTGCTGGATCACAAAAAGGTGATTGCCATTTTCAACTCTAATATATATGTTTTTTTGTCTAATAATCTTCTTCTATTTCTTTACAGGCTGCAGAAACTCTGCCTGCCTATCCAAACATTTGTTTTGCTGTTGATGACTTCGATGACACTTTTGATGCTGTGGTGAGATGCCTTAAATTTCTTGCATTGAATATTTGCATTCTTTGGGGACATAGACTCTTGGTTTCTCCCTACTAGTCTCAATGTCATGAATATGCACACATGTACCTTCTTTCAAGAAACAACAGTTCATCATTATCTTGAAAGTTCTTGTCCTCTTCAGTGATTTTAATAGCATTTTTGGCGGTCGCCATGGCGAGGTGGCACATCGGCCGCCCTGCTAAGCTCAATGGCTTCTACGTAAGATGGGTGGGCTAATCGGCCCGCCAATTAATGAATTGTATTGGAAATGTGTTGGATTTGATTTAAGGAATTGGGTTTAACTAATAATTATTTATTAAAAAAACCATCGCTGCTCTCTCTCTCTCTCTCTCTCTCTCTCTCTCTCTCTCTCTCTCTCTCTCTCTCTCTCTCTCTCTCTCTCTCTCTCTCGCTTGCTCGCTACAACCCTAAAGCTAAACATTAAACCCCTCTTTCGATTGTCCCCTTCATGTTCTCTCCAGGTCTCCCTTCCACGGCTGGTGGCACCGAGCAGCAGCCAGTGACTAGCTTTGCATCTTTTTCTTATTTTTCTTAGGAGAAGTCCTTTTGAAATGCTAACCTCCAATGCATCGACATCTTCATCTCTTGAGATTTAACACTTGGAGACGTTACAAAAATAAAAAAAATAAAAAGCGCGAAGGCATGGTCTTCAAAATACATAGAAAACACCACCAATGTTGTTTGAATGAGAATCCTGCAACACACACTTGGAGTGATGTCTAAAACCTTTTCTTTCCTTTTTGTTGGCAAATAGGCCTTTTAGGTATTTTGCCAGGAACCAAGACTTTTTGACACAAGGATGCTCCATGTTCCTGTCTATTATTGGCCCATTGAGCTAATCTTTGCTGCCCAAAACCTTTTCGTTCTTTTCTTTTTGTTGGCAAATAGGCCTTTTAGGTAGTTTCAAGTTCCTATCTTTGTTGCTCAATCTGCAGCTACCCAAGCTACTCTTTCCCTTACAGTTTTCATTATCTCTAGTTACCATGATTCTCAGTTATCTTGTTTTAGTTCTTTGGTTACTGTGTTTATTGTTCTATCCACCTGACTTAACTTTGATTTTTTTCTGAAGCACATGCAATTCTATTGTATAACACAAAATTATCATATTAAATTTCTTTTTTTTTTTTTTCAATTTGAGCAGGTTTTGTCAGAAGTAGATCATTGCTATTGTGTAATTCTCAATGCACATGATGGGCCTGCTTTTCCAGCAGAAAATGATCCATGTGACTCCAATTTGAGTAGGCCCATAAGAGGTGATGGTGAAGATGAAACAGTCACACAATCTAAGGTTAGTTGTCTTCCTAGACCTTTATTGCTTGATGTGATAACTAATTTGCTAAGAGGTGAGAGCAATGGTGAATGAATCAAGCAATCTAAGGTTTGAAGTATCTGCTAATTGACTATATTGCAGAAAAAAATTGTCCTGTTTGAAATTAAAAAAGAAAATGCTTTATTCATGGATGCGTGGTGATAATTTATTGGTGAGTCTTGCTTTGTTCATGTTGCTTAAATCCTTAATGAGCGTAAGCAGATGCAGAAAGGATAGATGACCAAAATTACAACGCGTGATTGTATGACCTTAGTAGTAGTTTAGTAATAGCAGCAGCAGTATGAGTACGTTTGGCTGAAATTTTTGATATTTTTGGATCATTTACCTAACCCAGCAGAATAGCAATTACATTAGTGAATCTGAATATGGCCATGAAAAGTGTCAACATGTGAAGTGATGAACTCTTTACGTGTAAAATTTTCTTGGTTCATCAAGCATAAATGCAACACTTGCTTTTCCCATAGATCGTTTGGTTTTTGACTTTTGTTAACTAAATATTGCTTATGTCGGTTTCTCTGATTCTGTCTGATGTGCAAGTGTTTAAGATTATCTTGTAAGACTTACATATTACTAGCTTGTATCTGACTATCTGGACAAATTTCTTTGACATGAGTATTTTATGCAACTGCAGCTTACTCTCTTCTCTGGATTTGTCAGCTATCAGATGGTCCGGGAAGCATATGATGGTGTGCTCTCAATGTGCTTTTATTCCAGTATAATGGATCTTTTCTTATATTGTGTGAATAAACAAAAGAATAACATACTTGGATGTCTTCTTTTTCATAGAACTTAGTTGGGAAAGGAAGTTTGCATCATTCCATAATCTTAGCCGAGCCGAGGAATGATCTGAGAAATGAAAAAGTAGAAAACTGCACATGTGGTATTTATACATTAGCTCCGACAGATCTAAGGTGAAATATATAATTTGGTGACTAGACGCATCAAGAATATAAGCAGTATATTTGCCAGAAAAGGAAATCTTTTCTCCCTTCAAATTGGTCTGGCTGCAACAGTTTTCTCCAAATCTGTTTGCATGTCAAGTATCAGCAATCTTTGATTTGGTTGATAGAGAAAAATTGAATAATAATAATAACAGACTGTTTACATAAGGTGAAAAACTATCTTTTCTAGCTATAAGTTGGTTTATTTACATTTTGATCATAGATTATCTTACCACAAATATTTATTTAAAATTATGCGAGTATTAAATGGCTGTGGTGCAATATTTGATAAGTTTAACCAAATCGGTCATTACCTCCATTAGTTGTGTGACTTTCTTTTTGTTTCATTCCTAATGGAGCAAGATCCTCTTTTTCCCAACTTTTTAACAGCAGGGAGATCAAGATTTGGGAGCCTTTTATCACTTGGGAGTGCTCAGTCTAAAACTGACAGGCTTTATATGAGGGGACCTGGAGGTCGTGGTGAAGTTGAAGTTGCTGTTTCGGGAATAGCAGGTAGATGGGTTTAATGATTTTGTTGATTCTTTTATGAAAGTAAACCAGTTAGATTTTCTGAGTTAAGAAGTGATCCAACAGCAATTTGGTTGTAATGTATCACACCGCAACTGGGCTTCTCAAATTTAGTTTTTCATTTATGATTTATCAACATTTGCTTTATGTGTTATAACAAATGCAAATGTTAATAAATCATAACTAAATTTGAAAAGCCTCATCGCGGCGTGATACATTACATGTGTTATGTGTATGAGTGTGTACATTACATGTGCTTGGTCGATTTTTTATTTTTATTTTTTATTGTTAGTCATGTGCACAGGAGTGGCTGTCGTTAATAACTTAACATGTCCACTCAAATTGTTGTAATTCAGGATAAGTACAGTTGACTTTGATAAGAGTTTAGAGCGTACTTAAATCAGTTTTTCATTTTGTGTGACATAATTCGCTCTGGAAGGATGCACACAAATTTATGTTTACTAAACTTGTTCAAAACTTCAAATACTATATATTTGATCAATGCCTCCAGCATTGAAATGGTTTATGGTTTTGAATACATCACTTGCTCACATCTGAGAGGACCGGCCTGCTGTTATTGCAGATCAAAGCCGTTCAAGTTTGACATCGCCTTTATCCAAGAGACATTTGGGGATAGACTTAGGCAGCATAGTTCAGAAAGCAGCTTCTGCTGCTTCTGAGTTGGCAAAGCATGCTTATGCTGCCGCATCTACCAACAGGAAATCTGATGAACTTCTGCCTCTGAAGTGTTGTTTGATGTCCATCTCTCTGCCTTGGGAGCACATTGCGCATGACCTTCTGTTCAAGGTGAGTTCTCACAGCATCAGAATATGGTTTAAACAGATATACTTTTTTAAGCTGCGTCCTTTCTTGGAGGGAGGAAACCAGCCTTTTTTCTACTAATTAAACAGCTCTATATGTTGTTGATCTGTCTCAGGCCAGTCCTCCTCTGAATCTGTGATGATCTTCACTGCTACTGTTGGCATCTTTCATTCTGACACGGGTATGCAAATATACAACAATCAGTTATGATCTGCATTGATAATGATGCACGTGGTGTGTATATTAACCATCTTCAATACCTTCGTTCTGTTCTCTATTCTACATTATTTTAAAAACATTCAGCTAATAATGTCTTGTCTTACCCCTTTATAAGCAAAATGTTGCGAACAGCAGACCTGTGAAAAGCTTTTCCCCTCCTGTATATCGTGAATGTAGTGTATCTTTAGATGTTTGCTTTAATTGATATTTGACACACTATTCTCTGGCTCGCATTGCGTTTCACTTGATGCTGCGCAAGAAGGTTGCATGAGTTATTGGTTCAAAAAGTTCCAATAATGATGGCCCATTAGTCCATTACAAACCAAGGGATTGTGAATATCAGAACATGAGATAGGTCCCATATAAACTACGCAAGCAGACTGGATGCTTGAGTTCAAAAACGGTCCAGACAATAAAGACCCAAGCAAACAAATCATCTATACTCTCTGTATTACACTTCCCAAAATTGTATCCTGATGGATAAACACGGGGGGCACCTCCACCTCCACTCCACGACAAAAGCTGTGGGAATCATTTGTCTGTCTGATGAGGAACCTTGGAACTGCCCAATGAGACCAACAGGTCTAAACAAATTGCACTAATCGAAAGGAATTTTTTTTTTAAAGCGTTCACTATTAGGTACTGTTTTCACCTGATGATTTGATGTTACTTATTGTATTACTGCATGGTTTGGCATGCAAGTACCCCCCCCCCCATAAGACAAGCCTTGGTCGTAAGTCCTGACTAGAGATTCTCCTCCATGTCAATTGGTTGTCTCGCATTAAATGCGTTGCCTGCCTCAGCTCCAGGGTGAATATTTGAATTATTTAATCTTCTCTCTCTCTCTATATATATATATATATACATATATACATATTTAAATTTCTACTACCTCCGACAATCCATTTTATACATTGAAGCCACCCTACACCTTACTCCATCTCCCCATTCCTTTGAATTCTCTTGCTCCTATCTCCATCAAACCTTCTAAGCTGGAGGTCTAATGGCCCAAGGAAGGCGGCTCTCGGAGCTACTAGAAGAGCAACAGGAGCCCTTTTTCTTAGATATTTACCTTATAGAGAATGGGTATTCGACTAGGATCCTGGAGTCTCAGGCAACAAGCATGTGCTGGCCTGGCAATGCAAGCAGAAGGATGCAAAAGTTAACCAGCAATGACTTCAAAAGGAACGAGTGTGGGTTGCTGAGATGCATGGTGTCCAAGATTTTGTACTCGAAGGCTGTCAGGAAGGCCTTGAATTGGGAAGCCAAGGCACCTGAGATTGGAGCATCAACTACTTTCGATGGCCTCTCATCTAATGGGAGCAAGCCGAATGATTGGTCTGGATGTTCTAGAAGCAGCGGCGACGATCTCGTCGGAAATCATGGCCACTGGAGATGCATGGAGGTGGACTCAAAGCAGCTCAGCCCTGTCTCAGTTCTAGACCTGCATTCTTATGAAAGCTCCCCAGTTTATAGCCACAGTGAGTTCATGATGCCTTATTCAGAGCTAATCTCTTGGACTTTAATTAATGTTAAGCAATATCTTTACTTCAATTGCATGTGTTCACATTGTTGGTATTATTCTTGGATTACAGATGAAGAAGAGACGCCGCCCACAGTCTCAAGTATTGATTCGCCAAACGAAGCTTTAGACGTCTTCAAAGATGTTCTTGATGCGGCAGACTCTCCTGCGTTCAATCAGTTTGGCTTGCACTTCGACAAGGAAGGACTTCCATGGGAGATTCCAAAGGTAGATCAAGCCAAGATCACTCAATTGATAGTCTCGGAGCTATCAAACTCTCGTTTGGAGTGGAGCCATTTCCAGCCTCAGATGAGGGAGATTGGAGTTGAGATTGAAGCTGCCATTTTTGAAGAGATCTGTGATGAAGCAGTTGTAGACATTGTAGACTTCCATTGTACATAGTTGAGATGTAAACTGTAGCAAGTCATAGTAAGTTCACGAGTAAGTTTGATAGATTCCGTTCTTCTCTATGTTGGTCAACAAAATCCAAATGTTTAAAACTCACAAGCTTTGGATCAACTATTGCACATATATCCTTCTTATTATTACTATTCTTTTATGGGACTAAATTTGACATACTAATCTCAACAATCTAATCTCTGGCATACTAATCTCACATGTATCACCAACAAATATCAAATCTTAAACTCCGATACAGATTGTTGCGGAGACGATAGAATCCAACCACTATGTTATGACCAGAATTTAAAGGAAAGAAAAGAAAAAAGAAATAACGTTTGAAAAAGAGATACTCAAATGATGTTGTGTTTTTACTATAAGGTGAATTGTACGTATGATAATGTCTTAGTTTTATAGTGGTCTTAAAATTACATCTTCGTCATTTAAGACTCAACAACATAGTTTCATATCTCATCGGCATGTTGATATATGCATTTATTTCGGGTGTTAAATACTTGCATTAATTTTGGGCGCTCCATCCAAACTGCAATGCGTGACTTCCAACTCTACTAATTCCAATTCATCCTGTCCCACACCATTCAATGCTCAAATTTTCTTTTGATTAATTTGCAAAAAATTACATCACCAATCCATGCCAATTTTTGTCGCAGAGATGCTGCCATGTCATCGTCATTGTTCTAACATTTACCCACTCCTATATTGGATAAAGAGTCCTCGAAGACTATAATGTGTGGTCTAAGAAAAACATCATATATATTTATGTATATGTTGAGGGATAAATGGAAAGGATAATAATGTAAGTGATGTTGATGTGCACGTTAACATTGTTCCATAAGGAATTTTATAAAAGCCCGGATATTGTCAAAGTTTGCAATCAATCTCTCCATGTCATTTAATTTAATGGCCGATGGGGCCACGTGTGCCTTTCCCAATGTTCTTTTCATTTATTTTTTCCTTCACAAAATGCCATCCAAAACTTATAAAAAATAATATTCCCGGCGAGGACTTTTAGAATGTCTGTCATATGGAAGGCAAGGTCTATCACCAAACCGTTGTTTATTTTGTTCACGAAACTTCCCTTCAAGCGTTATGTTTAAGATCATCTTTGCGTGACCAAAGCAAAGACAAACATCAAAGGGACCCATTATGGATCACATGTAATTAAGATCATCTGCATCATCTAATCAGAATTAAGCAGACCAACGATGTGAATCTATAACCCAATCAAAGTAAACTAATGATTCGTTTGTTCGCATTCAAAACAAGAAGCAAAGTCTTGCATAAGTTAGTTTAGCACGTCTTAGGATAAGGGTTTGTGTGCAGTTGGTACGAGACATGCCTCCACAGCTCTCGCCTCCTGTTTTCTTAACCTGCAGCAGTCCCAAACCATCGTTTACAGTATGTTCTAATAATAAACTGTGTGAACAATGAAGAAATCATGCTCCGCCATCTTGTATTCTTATACTCAGGATCTTAGGAAAGCAATCGCATAAAACAAAATGCAAGCCATTTTGGCATCTTTGTAGCAGCTTCTCGGTGTGTGCACCAGTTGTGGTAATAGCATATATTCATGGATTCATATGCAAAAGTAGGAATTCCACAGGGCAAGTAACTGCTCATTGTACTGCCAAAAGAAACAACCCCATATTCCCATTCACTCACTGTAGCCTGTAGGCTTCTGCAGAGGAAATCATAACAAGATTGTGTCTAGGCTGGCAAAGGACGCATGCTGAAAAGAAGAAATTCCTGCATGCAGCTTGAGTACCTATGGCAGGGGAAAAAATTGATAAGTAGTTCTACTGGTTAAACAATCTTCAAGGAATCTTTTTATAGCTCAGGCCAATCAGTATAGCCAAAGGATCCTGAAACTTTCAGCAGAGAGCACAATTGAGCAGTAAAATAGTTTAACTAAATTGTTTTGGAGCACCAACTGCCTATAGTTCCGATGCCAAAAATTCATTATCACTGCAGATGACCAGATGTGTCACATATTATTGGAAAGAAGAAAGTGCTCAAGATTAAACAACCATGTGATAGCAATGTCATGTCATGTCCAAGGAAACATAAGCTCAATTAGCTGCAAAGTTCAGTTGTAGTGGGGGGAGAGTAAAAGTTTTTGAAGCTTCTCCCTATTTTCTGTTCTCAGGATAAAACTGTCTGAAAAGAAAATTTCATATGGAAACAAGATGTTAGGTTGACATAACCAATCATACATCAAAATCCAATATCTTATCCATCATTGCATATCAAATACATGCTCGTGAAGCCTTAGACCCTCGTTCAAAGAGGCAATTCCTTGCAGACTAGCTGATGGAGTATTTCAACAAGGAACTAGTGCAAAACAAAAGCAAGAAACTTACAAGCTGAAAAGATGAAACCAAGAAACCCAAAAGGCATATTGCCTTTCTTATAGCAAACAAAGATAAACATACTTTCCACCACTCAAGTTGCATGAAAAACTCTAGTCATTTATATCCATCCTATTTTCAGTTTTTGTTCATTCTGATACCATTTGTCGTCTTGATGCTTCAGTTAGTGGGAAGCTCACAACGAGGGGATGGTCAGAGGATTTACAAGGGTAGGGCCAAGGAGGTCATTGCACAGACAACCAGCGCTGTCAAGGGTCTTGTGATTCTCTGGCCTTGGGCTACTTCCAGTACTGCTAGACAGCGAATTGTAGGTAGTCTTCTGCAGAACTCCTGTTGGCGATGAATCTAACCGAGGGCTTGAATCCCATCCATCTGTCAAGAGATTTAATGATGATGATGAGCAGTTCTTGCTTTGATCCTTAGGGGTGTTGTTAGTGTTGGTCAAAACCTCCCCTAGGGGTCCACCTATCGAAGACTCCCAAGAGATCGGAATCCAACTTGCTTGCTTTTCGCTAACTTCACTTAGGACATCTCCCATGCCCAAACCCATCTGAACAGAATCAAGGTCTCTAGATAATCTAAGGGGTGATAGTTTTAGCTGCTCATGATTAGGAGATGAGGAGGATGAGAAATCTGAGGAAGCCATGGGAATAGATATAGACAGTTGGGTTCTGTCAGATTGCATTTCTTCTACCTCAGGCCAGGTGATAGCTGAACAATCAGATTGGTTTCGGGGCCAGTCGTCAATGAAATGTCGAAGGGAATGAGTCTGCGGTTGTTCATTGAGTTTAGGTGTAGAAGCAGAGTTGATGTTATCTGAGGAGCTTCTTTGAGAGTTCATGAGGTAATTAGTGGAAACAAGTCCAAAATCTGCCCTGGAAGATGTTTCTTCAAAGGGATTATGTTGTTTTGAAATGGGAAACAAAGTGTCTATAGGTTTCTGGTTCATGGAAGTTAGCATAGAGAGGTCTTGGGAATCCTGCACATGATCATTTTTTTCGATGCCCATCAACATCCTGCATAACAAAGACAATCGTGCTAAATGTAAATAAAAAATCATTTATAGTCTGTTAAAAAATAAGAATAACAACTTGAGTCCGATAATATGACAGTAAACTTAAATGGAAATCCCAGAAAACAGACAGATTCTGCAAATATAATAGAATTTAATGTGATCTGCTATCTTCGCCGAACTCCACTAAAATATAAATACTGCCACTAGAGATCTAGATATTACCAATTCACCAAACAAGTTAGCCAATTATGAAATTTTGGTGGGACAGCATTGAGGTAATCAAGAATACACTAGTTGGAAGTTAATGCCATAACATTATATTTCTTAATAAGCTTGTCTTTCTCCGGAAAGATAAGAGTGCAGGTAAACATCAGAGAACAAACTAAAAGGTAAACATCAAGGGTTGGCACAATTTAGGCTTGTCACATGAATGCAACTGAGAGATCATAACTATAGTTACTTCATAGTTTGCCATATGTTTGCCATTGAGGATGAAGAAGACGTGAGCAAAAGGAGAGCCAGTTTTGCAGTATATGACACACATCTTGTTTGTTTAACCACTTGATATTATGTCCGCTGTGTTGGAGAAAAGTATCTTGCTTTTGGAAATTCTTTATCTTTTTCGTAGATATTACTGTAGTATTTATGATGTTCAATCAAATAACCAATTCAACTTGTAATATTAGTCTATTTACTTGTAACAAACCTATGCTTGCATTACTCTAAAAACAAGGACTACTCATTGAGATGCTAACGCTAACTTCGGTACAAGTTGATTCCTAAGTATAGTAACAATTCTACATCTGCTGATCATTAAAGAGAGCATTTTGGGATCGCTTCCTACCACCTCCGCTGCACCCTCGCCGTCACCCGCTACATCCTCTCCTCCACCCACCCAACACATCATGCACAACAATGGCAATGATCACGTGTATGCTCATGAGACAACGACAACGACAATGTCACTTGATAAGGTCAACCAACTCATCTTTTGGATATGAACTGAAAAATCTTGACAAGGACACACCGTCGCTTACAACCATAAGTTTCCTTTTTGAGCTTGGAAAGTTTTTTTAGCATTTTATTAGGCATTTAACCAAGTAAATTTATCGGTAAAGTCAGAAATGAATAAATTATGCCACTCTACAACAAATATGTGTTAACAGTAAAAGATCAAAACAAGCTAATTTGACATGTGAAGTAAATGTTTGTGCCATATGGATAACTCATAGTACTTGAGCAGATCATAAGCAACTATAATATATTATGCAACTCATTTACTCGATTTCAAAAACTAACCATTAGTTTTAAGTTTTAATCATAATATGACAAGCAAAGGAACCAAAAGTCACAACTTTAAGACATGACGATGTAGCTATTTTGAATGCAGAAGAGGTTTAGCAATATAATCATTTGATTCTACCTGTTGAAATTTGCAGGGCTCTTCCCCAAACTTTTTGTCTGCTGCTGTGCAATGGTAAGGCTACCAGATGATCCGCCGCCAGAAACAGCTGAAGCTGACTGTGAAGATGCGATGACATTTATCGCTTTCGCGGCATGGCCAGCATGGCCTTCCACATGCTTTCTTGAACGATGGCGGCCCCGGTTCATGTGTCGCTCACAATATTTCTGTTCGGCGACTGCATCCCTTGAGCACCGCCATTTCTTCCCGTCAGTCCGACGGCATCTACCAGGCTCCGGATCAGCATTTCCAGAATACCCCAAATGGAAAGATCCCCATCCCACTACACAACAACCATAATACATCCTGCCTAAATCAATTACTATACCACCAAATCTTAACAAGACACACGAACATTTTCCGGTTACAAATAATATATTCCAGTGTCCAAATTTCTAGAAGATATCAAGGATACTCCATTAGACTAGATACATAAAGATTGGACATACTTTTTCCTCAGAACAAAGCACATCTCTGCTAATATAAACGAGATATAGAATGATGTGATCATTTGTAACATTTGGAGTCGTTTAATACGGAAACCCTTTCTAAACGGAACAGGCCTTAACATGCTTTCAGTCAAAACTTTCGCAATCAATTAACCACGCATTACAGAGTAGCAACGGCAACTTATGAGACCAATAATGCAAGAAAAGTAAACGATAAAGGAGGAAAACTGTAGCTTTCTCTTCGAGATGGAGGAAGGGCTTACGTGAGCTTGAACCAAAAGATCCACCTGGGAAGGGAGTGAATCCAGATGGGTTGAGGTTTCTTCTAACGGGAATGAGCAGACTGGCTGGTATGGGCACGCTCGCAACAATGTATTTATAGATCAAGGCTTGATGTTCCAGCTCCATCCACTGAGATGGAGTGAAGGGCCCCCTCACTCTTGCCAAAACTCCAGGCATGCTTGCATTTGAACTTCCACAACCCAATCCTGAATCAGTGAAGAACAAATCAAAGAAAGGTGAGGAGAAAAATAATTAAATGCAAGAGAAAACTTTATATCAAATCTAGAAACAGGAAGATGCAGAGTGGATGATGCACATCATGCTGTATAATCATCAGGAAAGAAAAAGAAAAAGATAGGCCTTTTAGTATTATTTTATTTCAGATACAGAACTAGGAGCTAGGAGAAGGGGGTAAAGAATCATTGAAGAATACTTTGATGTTTATGCTCCAAATATTTTTTTTTGTTGTTGTTGTTAATGATCCTTAGGCACTGTAGTTAAAATTTTCACTCTTAATTTTTTTCCCTCAACAAGGAGAAAAGAAAACCCATCTGCAAATCAACACCTTTAGAGACAAGACCAATCAGGTGGGAAAAAAAGGGGAGAAAGAAAAGAAAGAAACTTGCTTTAGCTCTCGACAAGACTCAAGAGTAAAAAACAGCAAATGACATGAAAGGACGTCCTCCAATCACTACCGGAATCAATGAGACAACCAAATAACCAAGCAGCCAACCCATTCCAATCCAAGACCTACACACAAACCCACACAAGAACAGAGCTAATGCTGGTATACCTGGATTCCTAAGATAAGAATGTGTTGAGGAAGATGGTGATGGCTTGTGGTAATAAGGCAAGGACCCATCACTGCTGAGCACCATTGAATCCGGTTTCCCTGACGAGGAGAAGCTAAGCATTTGCTCCCCATCAGGGAAGAGGGGATGGGAGTTTGATCCAAGAAGAGAAGGCGCTGCCTTGTTGGGTGCTGTCAGCATTGCTTCAGTCCTGGCCGTCTTTAGGAATCTCCAATCATGCTCCTCTGTTCCACTACTAGACCTCCCATGCTTGAGGAAGGCAGATCCAATCAACCCTCTTTGCCTGCTGAGTTCAGACTCTGAGGGGGTCAGCGGGGAAGAGAAGACACCACCACCACTCTCCTGAGAGGCACCCACAAACCCATCCATGCCTACCACCCCACCTAGCTCCATTTCATCCAGCTCCACCACCAATGCCTTGTCCTACAGCATGAACTCAGAGAAAAGAAGCAGTGAGTTGGGCTCATAGGATGGGGAGGGGAGTGAGGGTGAGGACATGAGGGGGGTGTGTAGGAGGAAAGGAAGCATTTTTATGGTGAATGAAAAGACAAGGTTTTTGGTTTGGTTTGGGCTAGAGCTCAGAAAACCAGGCTGGTTTTCCTTTTAGGGTGATATTTTTTTATAAAAAAAAAATTGAAGTGTGAAAAAATTGCTAAGGGTGCACGCATGTGACTATATGTGTGAGAGATGTTATAAATATATATATACACATATAATGTTAGAGAAATGCTTCTTTCTATTTAGGTTTAGGCAATTTGTAGCTAATTGCACTTTGTGATTCTTTCCTTTTGGACTAATCTATCAACAAACGTTGTGGGTCCAACTAATTATACATGGATACAGTATTGAGACAATATGACTATTGAAGCAGTGGCCTTAAGGTGGTGCATGGTTTCACTTGGGGGAGGTTCAGGCCTTGTACAACACTTGTTTGCTAGCAGAGGAAATTAAATGAGGTAGTTACAGAGATTTCATCTCTTTCCTCGGTCGCTTGGTAGCTTCTCTTTTTTGTTTGTATTATTACCATCCTACAAGAGAAGGCACGCCATTTTTGCCACTTGCTTTTTTACCACCCCTCCTCCCTCCTTGTAAACTCCGCTACTGTTTGTTGTCATTTAGCTCACACACAACCCCAAGCCTCTCCTCTTTGTAGTTTGTAAACTATGTTGGTTGTTTTCATTTCCCATGGCCCCTCTCTCTCTCTCTCTCTCTCTCTCTCTCTCTCTCTCTCTCTCTCTCTCTCTCTCTCTCTCTCTCTCTCTCTCTCTCTCTCTCTCTCTCTCACTTTACCTCATAAATTTATTATGCAACTGGCTAGTGGTGTGCATGGATCGATGAGTATACCACGTGAGACCACGCTCCAAAATTTACCTAAGCCTACTCTCTAGCCCCACTTCTTCATGAGAGAGGAACACTGGAAGAACACAAAATTGTTCCATTATATATTGTAGCATTATATATATTTCCATCGAATATATATATATATATATAAGCCTATGCATTTTTTAAACTAATGATAGCATATGAAAACTATTAGCAAGTAGAGGGCTTTACAGCCATTTGTTATATATTTTTAAAGGTCTAAGCTTGGTTGATATTTGTACTTGTGCCTTGGTGTTATGGTTTTGGTCAAACTATTGTTAGATGCTAACGAAGTACTCTTTTTTATTTCTTATAATAGGAAAAGGTATGCAGATGAACAACTCTTAAATAATTAAAAAGTACCCTCTTCTTCTTGACCAAATGTGCTGTTCTATGTTAACCATCCATAAATCCTCATCAGAGAACCTTGACACCCATCCATGTGAGCCATCATACATCCTTTTTCCACAACAACTTTATTTGACATGTATGCCTTTTTGTCCCCCCTCCTTTTCTTTTGAACAAACCTCACTTTTTTTTTCTTTTTTTTTTTTTCAAATTGAACAAACCTCTCTCTCTCTCTCTCTCTCTCTCTCTCTCTCTCTCTCTCTCTCTCTCTCTCTCTCTCTCTCTCTCTCTCTCTCAAATTGAGAGGCTTAGTGGGGCCAAAGGTATGCTTCCTCTGCTTCCATCTCTTTTCAGTGTACGTGGATATGTACGTACGTGTACGCATAGTAGGGTAATTACTCGAACCGCCTTAGCCATGCAATAGTTAATATTTCATCTCTCGCGGCAATCAAAACTACAGTAGATAGCTCTCTCTCTAACAAGAAATAATTTAATATATACTATAGAAATTATCTTATTACATGTATGTACTTTTCCATATTATTATCGAATTGATATACCTTTAGGGGCACATAAGTAAATTTATGTGCTTAGAAATGAGGCATTAGTTTACAAGGTATATATTCTGGTATTTCTAAATAAAAAGGCAAAATGTTAGGCGATAAGTTCTTGCGTGTCCCCAGGTACAAGAATTTCTTCAGCCTCCCACTGGGGGTCTGCTGCCTGAAATTAATTATTCTCCAACTACAAAGCAACAAGTGGGAGATTTTTTAGAATATAAGAATTATGGCCATTAATTGTTCTTGATCAACAATGGCGATAATTTTCTTATCCTACAAAATTTTATAATTAAGCGGCCGCAGATAAATAAATCATTTTGCATGGAATAATTGCATTAATATCTTGCTTCCACTTAGTAATCCTCTAAATTAACACTTGGCTCTCCCTTGTCATTGAGAATGTTGGGAATACTGCACACAACCTGTGGCATAGCTTGCACATGGAGGGACATGCTTCCAACCTACAGTAGTGAACTTGTATTACTGCTAGCTAGCTTAGCGAGCTGTTACTATGAGAGAGAGAGAGAGAGAGAGAGAGAGAGAGAGAGAGAGAGAGAGAGAGAGATGACAACAATTTGACTGTTAGGCGAATTTGAGCTTGATATATCTTAGTCGAATTTAATTTAAGGTCAGATCTACCATGCCATCAAGCTAAAGATTGACTGGGAGTTATAATATGCTAAGGCTAGGCAGACCATTAATAGTGCATTTACATGAGGTAATAAGGTGATCCTGACTACTTGCCAAGTTTGATTTGAAGAATACCCATTCCATTCCATTCCATTCCTTTTTTTACACACAAAAATTAGTGTCCACAACCCAACTCACCCAGGTCCCCCACCACTTCATACTCATAGTGGGTGACTGCAAATCTTGGGAAGACCTTCACAGGCCTGCAGCTGGTCCAACCATCTGGTTGGCACGCCCACGCCCACGCCCACGCCCACACCCTACCCTCTCTTTCTTATTTTTAACACACACACACACACACACACGCACGAGCTTAGTACTTTTATACAATTAGGGGCGACATACTTTCTCCATAACCACCATCTCAACTAACATGATTTATGATTAGCTTGTGAGATACTTTTTGGGTTTAGAAGTTAGAACAAGTGCAAGATCTGCCTTTTCTTTTTATATTTCCCACTATGGAAAAGCGACATGTGTGGGAGGATCGACGAGCAATCGAGGGTGTACTGCGATCATACGCCAATCATGCGGCTAATCCAAGGCATCACCTCGTTCGGGTCCCACCCCGTTTCCAGATAGAGGTAAGACAGATCACGCCCGAGGGGCAATGCCGTCATCATCATATCCTCTCGCGGAATCCAACAATGGAGTCCTGATAGCGATGTGTCGTCTAGCTGTGTGGTCCACATACCTCCCTCCATCCACGTGACATAAGATTCGGTCAAAGGGATGAGGGATTCTCTCACATAAACCCCCGTCCCCCTCCCTCGTCCAATCTGAATATATATATATATATATACATATTTTTCTGAAATACTACTAGGACTTGGACACCAACATTACAAGGACGGATACATAAATACTATTCTTCATTAGGGGGCTGCATGTGAAAGATGGTAAAAGAGAAAGGGTAAAGATGGGAAGGGAGAAGACGTCCAGGCTCGCCTCCTCGTGGCCGACATAATGGGGGGGCCCACGACAGCCGCATTTGAACTGCCCCCTCCGTCACGTCTCACTCGAGATATATAGACGACACCCATGGATGTACCAAGGAGATACTTATTAGTTTCTCAAATACCTATTTTGCCCTCCTATTATTATGCCTCGCCTGTCTCCTTGTGGTCCCTTTTATTATTATTATTGTTGTTATTTATATGCCTCTCTTATCTTTTATACATATATATATATATATATATCCAGTGGGTTGCGATAAAAGAAAGTTCAAGAAGCAGTCTTTGAAAATTAAGGAGCAGCTAGCTGGATCCGTTGGGTGATAATATAGTCAATCATCAAGACCGTGTCACATCTCTAGTCAATCTCATGGAACCCAGGAGCAGGCCATACGTCTCCATTGGTAATTTGTAGGTAGGTTCTTAGTTTTGGTACTGTACATGGAACCCAGCCCTAGTTCGCATCTGGATTGGCCGGTCACGGTGTCCAATAAATATGGTAGCCCCCACCTGCGAATAGAACAACATCTAGATGGTTGTTTGTACCCGCAGTTTGGTGTGCGTGTTGGGTGCTGCATGAAACACACCAATTCCTTTATTACTCCTCTTCATCGTCCTCATCATCATCATCATATATATATATATATATATATATATATATATATATATATATATATATAGTTCATCGGTTGTAACTTGTAGGAATTACTTTGCCTTCTCTTTCATAGTTTTTTTTTTACACCGTCACTTGTAAGTTTACTTTCTTCTTCTTTGAGTCCTTGTATGCGTGTGCAAGGGAGGTGGCCCTGGGGCCATCTACAAGGGGTTTTAAAATTAAGCACTTGTGCCTGCCTACCACTACCACTGCACATTACTCTGTTTTTTTTTTACCATGGCACAAGGTGGTCACCCACTCTCCCTCTCTCCCTCTTATATGTACAATGTACAGTAGATCCAACGTCAATATGATTCCAAAGTATCATGTGAACGCCACATTGCGTGAATGTAGAAGGCTTATCATTGCATTTGATTGATGAATTGAAGATATTTTTTTAAATTTTTAGAATTAAAGATTAGTTAAACCATGCATCTACGTACATTTGATGTTAGAGAGCAAGATCTCCAACTGAACATTTTAACAAGTTTCACCAAGGAAAGGAAGAGAGAAGTTTCATTGAAGATCATTAATTCTTATAGGAAAATGAACTGTAGACAACTTTTTCTATAAATTTATTTCTCGAATTAGAAAATATGTTTGAACGAATCAGAATGGATCCATTAGAATTTCCTGCTGCATATTGCTGAGCGTTCTGATTTCTAAGAATGAGATCTATTCAAATATTATAAAGACATTTGAACGGCTTTGAAGGTGATCGCACAACCCAAAAGATTTTGAGGGCCTATTATTCGAAGTCCATTCCAACAGCTTTCAAATTTGTCTCGAGTTTTCTTCTTTTTTAAGTCATAATACCTTCTTTAAATTTCTTTTGTTGGATTTTAGAGTTAAAAAAATAAAGAATCAGAGTTTCTCGAGAGGAGAGAGGGAGAGCACTTTTCTAATATATTAAGATAGATTTGAGCATAAAAATACTTATATTTATATGTCTACAATGAAGGCATATGGTCGAACCGTACAAATTATTAGTATAATAGTATCTTAGTTAAGCTTTTTTTTATTATTATTATTAAAAAAAATTAGTATAGTTATTATTTATTGCTATATCTATTTGGTTGTGCCGTGAGTTTTGGAATTGCTCTGAATTCCACAACAAAGAGATACACCGCTGAAATGTACATTTCCATTCCCGATATCTACAAACGTCGGTCCTGATGCTGGGAAAGTAATTAATGAGATGTTTGGTAAGATAACCATTACATTAAACAAGGGATTAATTAAAGTGTCATGTGTGTTTGGGCATTAAGAAGAGAACAAAAGAGAAGTCTTGCAAGTGAGATTGGGAGGAGCCCAATGGTTGGTGTCTCAATTGTTTACACGTATTCCTAGGAAGACATCAAGATGCCACCCAACCATTTGGAGAAGTTCTTTAGGGATAAAAAAAAAAAAAAAAAAAAAAAAAAATCTACCATGCCCTTCCTCTAAATAAATATCTTATTATTCTTTAACTACCGCTCTATTCTTATTGTTTTATTTATTTTAGAGAGGTCGTTTCTCGTTAACCAAGGTCCTATGCACGCGTTGGCTCACATGCAAGGGATGGAAAAATCTCGAGTCTTTGAATTATTAATCATTACTTAATCCTAATCAATGGATTAAAATTATTGTTGCATGTTCTCATACTTGGGATCTGCGCGAGATGCATAAACAAATTAAGATACTAAGCTGATGTAGATTTAAACGCAGAGCCAGATATAATTTATTAACGAAAAGTTTGTTAGGGAATCTACTAATTAAATGGTTAATCTCTTTGTTAAAATTTTATAATAAATACAAAATCTAACTCGACCACCATAATTCGAAAAAGAAAAAGACAAAACATGGTGCCGCAGTAAACAGTCAATTTTTCTCATTCTTCTAAATCTAGATTATAAATTGTTATTACACTAATTTGAGCCCGGCCCATGTTGAAGGCAATATAGGTTTTGATGAAAGGTATTCTTTTTACAACCAGGCCCGCTTCCAATTAATTTTGGCCTACAAATTATCGATAGACGCTCCACTTCCACTCTCTCTATGAATCACATAAGCGTACTGCGTAGCTTGGTCTTAGCGGTGAAAAATTATGGAATACTACTCTTAACTCATATTCGAGTTTACATTTTAAATTGAAAATATTTTTAAACTATATTATATTCTAACTAAATGGATATTAATTTTTTTTTTTGGATATAGATAAATTTTGGATAGAGGACTCAATTTTAAACAAATTATGACTTATCTTTTAGATACAATTAACACAAAATTTGAAGAATTTTTTTAAATAAAATTGCATGTCAAATACATATAAGTTTAGCAAAATTAATTTTTACAAATAATATAAAATACATTATTAGTAACAATATTAATATTCACTATTTAAATAATTAAACTAAAAATTATAAATTATTCAAAAAAATATGTGGATAAATTGATATCCGATATCTATATCCGTATTTGAAAAATTATATTTGACATGTATATGTATTCAAATTTTTTTCTTTAGAAATTCAATCCCTATCTAAATCCATATCTGAGTCGGGTAGTAAATTTTTATCGGAACGGAGTAATATAGTGGGTCGGGTCGGACTTAATCCAACTCCTTTTCACCTCTGCTTGGGTCGCCTTCTTTTTCAACTCATCATTATTTATTAATTTCTTAGGTTGTGTTGGCAATGTTTCAGCACCGGAATCAAATCTATGCTTCAAGTTCTTTAGGATGTGTTTGGTTATAGGATTAGGTAAGAGGGGATAAGTCATCCCCCTAAGATTACCAATCTCATATTACAATTTTGATCTACATTGGTTTATACAAGACTCTATATAGGATAACTAAACAAAATTAATATTATTATCCCCGATAAAAAAATACTAACATCAATTATTATTTTAAACTGTTACTAATTATCTCAAAATTAAATTATATCAACAAATATCATAAAATTATATTCATTAATTATAAAAATTAAGCACATTTATTTCAAAATAATCACAATTTAAAAACAAAAGTAATACAAATACTTCGAATTTTTTTAATATAGCAAATACTTTGAATAAATATATAAAAGAATAATAATAAAAAAATAAAATATATAATTTGTGCAATTAAGATTGTTGGTTGTATTATTTAAATATCTAAATTTATTATTATTTTTATATAAAGGGAATATAGTAATTAACTGCTTAGGTGAGATGCTATATCTACTCTTTTGGAATATTACATTCAGTTCGGAGTTTTAATCTTACATATTAATTTTATACCAAACATAAGAAAAATTACGTTGAGCTCACGAAATTACTAATTTAATCTTATCTTTATATCGGTAAAATAGATATAATTACGCTTAGAGGTCGAGCAGAGATGCAGTGTTTAAGTGTTCAGAGTTCACACGGAGACGCTAAATTTTTTACTCGTTAACTTTAGTTAACTTTTTTATTTGTTCTCTGAGGTTTTATATTTATTATTGGTTTGACTTGTGTACTAGCTTGATAGTATTTACCAATGAAATACTCTTGCATATCTAAAATAATAATAATAAAAATTAAAGTAAAAAAAACACCGCCCTCTTCAAATTCCGAAGTGTGCGGAAACTGATCCTTCTTCCTCCTCCCTCTCTCCAATCCCTAATCAATCCTCTTTCTCGAAATCGAAGATGCTTTCTCCCAAAACCCTAGGAAACGTCCTTACGCCGGTGACGCGAAAACGAAATGCCCTTTCAAGAAAAGCCTCGGGTTTGGTCTAATATACTTCTCGCGGGGGTAACGCTCTTTTTACCCAACTTTTATTCATCCTTCTTTTTTTGTTTGTTTATTTCAACCAAGTTCGTTTCCTGTTTAGCTAGGTTGGTACTGGAATTTGATAACCTCTGGCTTTCTTTGAGGGATGACGTTTTCCTGACTCTTCAATTGCCGAAATTGAAAAAAAAATCTTATCCTTGTTTGATTGGGAAACTGAGTTCGATTTCATCGTGCTCCTGAGGTAATATGGGTTGATCTGTTGCCAGTGCGGAATTCTATATGGGGATGGGAAAGGATCGAGTGGTTAGTGAGATACCGGTAACCATCAATAACTTTCCTTATTTATTTGAATCTGTCTGGATGAATATATGAAGCACATATCTGCTCGGACTTTTTAACATTGTCTCCTCAGTAAGGGCATATTCCTGGATGTGCTTTATAGTTGGGGTTAAGTGGGAAGTTAGATGAACACTAGATGATTAAGTAGAAAAAGGGATATAAAGCTGTGGTTTATTAGCATCGCATTTTGATCCGAGTTAAATAAATTAGCAGGTGTACTTGTAATATATAATTACTCTCCCAAAGGGAGACTTGAGTGTAAATAATCATTTTGTGAAACTGCCTATATACATATGCCTATGTATTCTTCTGTTATATAATACGTTGACTTGGAAGTATTTTGGGCCTTTTAGCCATCATACATTTTTTGGTCACATCTACAGTTTGTTACTTTAATTATTTGTAGTAGTTAATTTTGTTATCAAGTAAATGCATAATCTAAACTATTTAGCCTTTGATGTACTTTTTGTGAATTTTTCTAGCTGCATATTTTGGTTGTTTATAACTTCTATATGATTATGTTACGAACTAGATCTGGACTGATTCAAACGTAAAAAAATTATGAAAATTTAGGTGGTAGTAGCCTCGTGAGTTAAGGTTCTAATGGCTCTGGTTTCACCTAAATCGGAAGTCGGGATGAAAAGTTAAAATTTAAATAGTGGAGATAGGGCAAAACGGTAAATATTCAACGTTGCGGCGGTCGTCGGAGGGTGGCGGACAGCCAAGGGTATTGGTGGACGACCGTAGGGTAGGGTGGCTGCTGGAGTTGATGGTGGCTATGGGTTGGAGGTAGAATTATGATTTCTAATTTAGATCTACTCGTAGAAAAATAAAAAACGACTTAATGACTATGATAAAATGGTAAATACGGTAATAAAAAAATAACCAAACTTAATTAATTCTCAATGTTTAGATTTACTTGAATTAACTAACAAAGAAGCCCAGCCCTCTATATATAGAGGTGGGGTACAATGAATCTCACTCAGACCAATCTCAAAGCTTTATACAACTCAAACTAGGACTTGCCTTAGAGACTTACATGACTTAATTGAACTTGCCTTACTGGCTTACATGACTTAATTGGACTTGCCTTAAGAGATTACATAAGAGATAAATAACCTAGAGATAATATATGACATAGCTAAATCAGCCTTCCTTATCCTTCTCGGATTGATTTTTCATTCTTCTACAGATAGAATCCGAATCTAGAGAGACATTGAAGATGAAAGTTGTAGATCAAGATGTCTTCAATCTTCTCCAAGTGGTTTCGTAATATTTGGTCATCTGTAGAATATCCTTTGAATATTTTTTCAAAATTGCGCATAGCTGAATTAGTTAACTAATAAATTCTAATATAATAAGGCTCTAATTAAAGCAATTAAGCAGATAAGATAACTAGACTCAATCCATTGAGTTCAATCTCTCCTTGATGTGATCTGATCTGACCCAGTTCGCATCAAATTATTTCTCATTGAACATTTTCTTTTCTTGTGCAACTGTGCTGGCAACTGAAGATACGAAAGAAATATATGATTTTATATTTGACATGTTATTAGTTTGTCCTTCCGTCAAGTAGTACGGACAAAAGAAATTCCTATGAACCATCAACGCTTCAAAAAGTAAAAAAAAAAAAATTCTAGCAACTTGATGTTTTAAACACTCTTTGGAGGATTACTACTGTTTCCTTTTGGACTATGATTCTACAAAAGACACCAGTAAGCTTTAGAACTGTGTGCTTTCTTTTGAATTCTTGTTTCTTACTTAAATCACTTGCATCATTATTGCCCAGGTGATGATCTTGCACTACCTCTTGAACATGATGCCATGATCTCCATCTTGCTCTACTCATTATTTAATCACATGTCGTAGGTACTATTTCATAGTTATATGATTTACTATTTACTACTTGGCAGTATATCTGGTGGAGAAAAGATTAGCATTGTGCTTTAACGAGAGAAAATATTGATTTCTAAGTTGTATGCATTTAGAAGGTAGCAACTTCAAGTATTTACTGTAAATTCTGTAATGCCCTAATCAATCTGTTATTTGAGAGCCAGGTCGGTTCTGGTACTAGTACTACAATTAATCAGTATCTGAGCAACAAACTCAGTTTAGTCGATATTGAATCCTGATATTATGCTTTGTGTGTGTGTGTACCCTCTCTTGATCCACCTTTATCATTGCTCCTTAAATGTAGTCAATCTGTCTCATAAACAAAGTATGCCAATATGTGTTGGGTGTCAATCTCATGAAGAATCCCACTGTTGATTCAGGTTTTTTATTTGGATTACCTCAATTAAGTAGAGGATTATATTTCCTAAGCCTTAGATTTTGGATCTTTTATAAAACAAGGTTCTAACTATCGGAATCAGTCACCCAACAAAATGATATATATTGGCTTGTATCCGCTGATCCATTTGAGCAAATCTTGATAGGAATCGATTGAAACTTTAGAACTTCAATCCATGCTATATAGTTTGTTTGGCATAACCGAATTAGTCGATCATTTAATTTCTCAGAACAATTCTTCATTTATGTTTTGTTATGTCTTGGAGATGCAAGTGATTATGAGCATTTTAGAAGATTGCCATCTGCTTCAGCTTGAAGATGTTTAGCAATATATTAGGATTAGTTAATGGCCGTCAGTCAGCATTTACAAGTTTGTGTTAGGACAAGATCTTGCAACTCTGTCATTGGTCGATGTTTCTCTAGTTAGCTCTTTGGGGCTTTCATATGCTAACAGCACACTGTTTCAGTAAAACTATCGATGGCACGAAGTCTTTTAGGGAGAAATGCCATACAAACAAGAGAATAAATCAGATAAATTTTATTGAAGCTTTCCTTTTTTCTAGAATTTTTGTTTTCGTATAGGATTTGACAATTAGAAGCAGATGATACTTTTGCAGGACCACATATATCTCTCATTTTCTGGTTGTCCATTCCTCAACACCATTATACTGTTCCTTAAAGCTCAGTTTATTCTTCTTATTCTTTTTCTCTTGCAATGTTTAATTGCTGTTAATCTAATATAATAACTCATTCCTCTGCTAAATTGAATCCTTTTTTTTTAAAACAACTTTAGGATGATCTCTTTAGTAAATTTTTTTGTCATAGAGAATTATGTTGCTTGATTTACACAGTTCAAGGTTAGTTTATTCCTCTTTTGAGGTTTTACTTTGTTAGCGGTAGAGAAATTGAGGATTTTAGGGACCTATTATTTTGACGGACAATAGGAAATGATAGTACTTAATTTGTTAACATGACACGGAAAGAGTATCTTAGGACTATCTTAGTATAGTTAATACCTCAGGCCGACAAGGTGTACTGCTTCGAGCTCTTTTAGTGTTTCTGGCCTCCAATATGTTTTGCTTTTTCTGATACCTTAATATTAGAAAAATCAATAGATTTATATATATCTTATATAAGATATACATTTATATTTATGTAGGTATTATTGAGTCTAGGTAATACTCTAATTCTAGGAGCATAAAGCAGGGCGCATGAAGTGACCTATCATAAGGGACAAAGAAAAAGCTCGGCTTATGATAAAGAAAAAGCTCGGATGTGCTTGATAAGAGGTGAGATTCCCCTCTCGTCCAACTTTTGGAGAATACATTTTCATTAAAAAAAATTGAAGAATAAATGATTATAGTATTTTTGCTGGCATTTACTACGTGGTAGACCCTAGAGCAGCAAACTTGCTTAGTTGAAATGTTTGGCTTTGGACGTGCATCTTGTATAAATGAAACCATCTTAATTTGGATATTCTTTTCTGCTTAAAGATGTCAGATTAGTCATCTTATATATATTATTTTTACTGGTTAAGGCCTTTCGACTGCCAATACAGTAGGGGTCAATAGATGTAATGATTTTAGTTTGATCATGAACTGCCTTGCTCGAGCGTCAAGCCGCAAGTCAGCGAATAGAACCTCATTGGTCATTTGCTTTTTTGGGTTCATGATTCTTGATTCATTTCTTTTTTCCTATTGATGCTAATTGCTACTTTGTTTCGAATAGTACATATACATAGGATTGATTGATACGTTGTAGCATATATTGTATTTTGATTATACACTTCCTTGACAATGGTAAAGTAAAATTAGAAGAGATTGAGTATGTTAAGGACCTGAAATGTAAAATTTGTTACGAATAAAGCAAGGGTATAATTATTATCTAACTTAAGTACTTAAGTTGTGGTTCCTCTGCAATACTGTTTCTTGTTTTGTAATAAGTTTGTCTTTACATACCATCAGTGCCTCAACCTTACTGAACTCATAATAATCTTATGCTGATACTGTCTAGAACAACGGAGAAGTTATTGGACGTGTTCAATAAGCCCTACTTTAGCTAAAGAACCGCCTCTTGAGTTATCAACTCTTGCTTATCATCAGTTATCATTTAGGAGCAAATGGATGTGTAGATAAGGGAGAAAAGCAAAAGTAGAAAGGAAAATCAAAGTTCTTTTCAGCCTTAACAGCAGTGGCCCTAAAGATAACTTTGGCATTGAAGGCTCTGTCCTCATCCCAGGCTTCTTTAATCACACAAAGTAGAGGGGAATGTGGAAGCAAGCACACATCCCAAATGAGCTTTGGAAAGGAACCCCACCACCATGGACTGATGTGAGCAACTGAGGACTACCAGAAGCAGTCCTCACACAGTGGAGGTAGGCCCTTCTAGGCAATGGTTATTTTGGTGATTTGTGTTAATGCCCCTTCTGTGTTGGCTTTTATTATCCCTGCCTTTTGTTTTCTCTCTCTCTCTCTCTCTCTCTCTCTCTCTTAAGTCCAACCACCTTGCCTCCTTTTCCCCATCACATAGCAAAGTGTGAAACAAAGGACTAAACAAGGAAACAAATGCCAAAGATTAGGAAGCGACCTAATATCATGGTCGTAAGACAAGGAAGATGAAAGGAGAGGATAGCTGCATCTAAGATGACTAGGACATACGACACAAAGCCTTAGATGTTGACCTTTCATCCATGAGAGCGAGAGGGACAAAAGGGGAGGGAGGAAGAGGCTCTAATGAGAACTTTAATGAGGATTTGGAGGAAAGTGGAATGTCATGTGAACCTGCAGCTGGGTCATCTCTCTCTTTCTCTCTCATTGACCTTAGTTACTTTCTCTTGTTCACAGCTGTTGTCGCTCTCATTCGGTTGCTGTCCAAATAGACCTCCTTGCTCCTTTACCTTTAGACCATCTGAACTCTTGTCTGGGATCTAGGTTGGATT